>NW_024473133.1:0-10986 GCF_017654505.1 Polyodon spathula | reverse complement strand
TTTTCTGCACTATTAATAGTTCATACTCTGCAGGGTGGTCCGTCAGCCCAGTTGGAACTCACTCATGTGTGTTCGTGGGTTGATTTGAGCTCCCTATGAGATATACGGATACAAATAAGCCCCGTATAAAGCTAATTTGTTACGAATCATATGCAAAGTTTGAAATATTTGAGTGCACAGTACACGACATCTTAGGAGCCTGTGAAAAATATGTTTTATAATGCAAGGCATCTATAACCGTTTGTTAGTTAATGATCATTTTAATTAACATTCAAACTTCTGTGGGGACATAGAACACAAAATGAAGCAATATGGATCACAGGCATAAAACAAAGCTTTAGTCCCAGGCAGTAAAGTACAAAAGCATTAGCAAATGCATAATGTAACACCCACTGAGGTTATGGGTCAGGGGATTTGTTAGTTTACCATTAAGTCCAGCAGCTATTATACAGTTTACATACCCCAATGGAAATTTATAATTTCTAGAAATTTCTTGAAAACAAATAATTGTAGGAAAAATCTTTTGTAGCAAAAGTTTTGCTTTTGTGGATGAGGAAAAAAAGTTGGTGGTTTTGTTTGTTTACCAAAACCTGTTCATCAGAAGGTATTCATCAGATACCTTCTACGAACCAGTAGTAGCATTGCATTCAATAGAGCAAAACAATGTCGTTTAACAAAATTGTACACGTTTACCTTTACCTGCCTTTTTTTTCTAAAATTCCAACCCCCAAGTGAAAAAGGAAAGTTTTTAAAAATGTGAAGAGACATTCTGTGCACATTTGAGACAGGAAATGTTTTTAAATTGGCCCTAAAACTGAAATAAATCAATACGTAAATCGAGCCAGATTCATACATTTAATCCTGTAGACTTAGTAGGCCTAGGGACGGATCTCTCCCAGGAGGTAGAGGGCGTGGGGCATTTGGTATTGTACATTACTAGCAGGAAGCTGCTTGCCTGAGAGACTCAGAGACCAGGTATGCTGTAATCAAGAAAGAAATGCCTGTCATAAAAAAGCAAGCACCTGTGCTCCTCACTACCTGTGTGTGTGGGCCCATCTGCCCACATTCAGTTTTTGTAAAATGTTCCAAACAAACGGCGACCTCGTGGGGGCCCCAATCTGCGTGCGCGGCCCCTATGCTATATCATAATTGCTATATAGAGTTAATCCAACCCTCTTGTTGTTTTATCTCTACTGGACCTGGCAGCCATGAATTCTTTCATTTTGTACAAGGTAGGAGATATTTCATCTTGAAGCTAGCCACAGCGTTTCAGTAGAAACATTTCGATCGAAAACTGCAAAGCTGCAGGCTGCAGCAGCTCAACCTGGATTCTGTGCTGCAAGATGCGGCAGGCATCTCAACTTGATTCTGAGCTGGCTTTTTATTCCTTTTTGTTTTTACAGTTTTGTATGTACATATACCTGTTTACACGCTAGTTTCTTTTTGAAATGTTTATTTTATTATAATTTTTCATTTTTTTTGAAGTAGTGCTTTATATGTGGTAAATTAGAAAATAAACACTTATGTTTAATTTTTCATTTAAAATACAGTACAGAGTTTCAGCTGTGCAGATGTTTGATATGATGTTCTTGAATAAAACTTTTGAGTTGTATCCGATAGTTTGTCTTTCATTTTAATATTGATGTTGTTTAAAATGTAAATGCAGTTGTAGGGTGTAGGTATGATATACCGTGGCGGTTTCTAGTGTTAGTCCATAAATGTACAGAGTGTGTGTGTGTGTGTGTGTGCGTGTGTGTGTTGGGGGTGTGTCTTTCTGCTGGAGATTACATGATATCTACGGCACTCAGTGTTTATTAAATGATAAACAAAATAAAGATTCATACAAAAATAAAACACCAAACAAAAGGGTACTGGGGCCAAAACTAAACAGAATACAAAACACTAAACAAGTATATTCGAAATATAGCAATTGTTCTATTGATTCAGTCTCTTGTCTCGCCTCTGACACACCTCTCCGTGCAGCCCAAACTGAAGGCTCGTATAGTCATGACCGAGGGATTAACTGGCTAACAATTATCTTACTATGTCTCGGTCACATTTTGCACAAGTTAAATAAGGATGCGTGAATGTGAGCTAGTTAAACAATAAATCCAGCTGATCAGTCACACATCCTCATATAGTGGTTACATATATATATATATATATATATATATTATATATATATATATATATATATAGAATAGATATATTTAGTATATTTATATATTAATATTAAGAACACCTAATATATTAGACTTTCAACTTCATATCACATATAATCAGCATAAACTTAATAGTAAACAAAGGCTCAGGACACAGCCTCCGCCACACAGCAGTCATTACTGTAGAGTCGATTTTCAAGGCAATTAACCCAAACATTGTTGTGTAGAACCAGGTATTATTATTTCTGGCTGCAAAACAAGCAACCCAGCTAAATAAAAACCTGTTTAATACCCTTTGCATCTAAGTGGATACACTATGGAACCACAGATTCTTAATTTTTTCCTGTGAGGGTATCGTTTATTAAAACCACTGCGTTTCGTATTTGTTTAGACTGCCTTCTAGTGGACAAAATTAGACTCACACTAAAAAGAGATGCCAGAGTCAGAGAAGCAGTTAGTGAAATTTTTCAGAATCGGTATTTTCTAGTCTTCATGAAACATTGTCAAATCAGTGTTACAGGTTAGTTTTTTTTTCAGTTTCATGTGTGAAATAATATCTGGAGTAGAAAAGTTAGAAGATTTCTGAAATTATAACAGTGTAATAGTTCTACAGTGTGTTAAAGTAAATGGTTTGATTAAAGTATTTCGGTTTCTTTTACTAAGTTTTTTCAGCGTTTTTTTCCACCCCATTTTTTATGCAAAATTTAATTTTATCAAATGATTTTATACTATAATACCCTTACAAAAAATATTAGTACTGCATTATAAATGCAATATTTTGGAATCAGTAGTGACAAATAATATCCATTATGTTTGCTTTTGTGTAGGATTATTCTTCTATAGGTGTTCGTTGCTATCAACATACTCATGGGAGTGAAAAAAAACTCCTTCCTACCATGACTGTTGGTCATCCCACCTTGAGCTGAGATGTCACTACACTTCATCACTTTTGTCAGTAAAGAGATTTAGCTGGCTTCACACACACATACATCTGAATGATAATTCAGTCATGCCTGAGAGAAATTACATAAACCATGACAAGCTTTACAAAATTAAACCACTCATTGAAAAACTAAAAAGCAATTTCCAGAAGCATTACTCCCCGACAAAGCAACAAGCTGTAGATGAAACTATGGTCAAATTCAAAGGAAGGTCCAGTGAAGCGAGGGCCTAAAATCTCGAGCTGACATGAATGGTTACGTCTGTGACTTTCACATTTCAGCAACAAGCTCAGTGAAGAGAAGCTCTGGTGACAGTTCAAGAAGAAGTCAAGATAGCGACTGCAGATACAAACCCTACATTACTGTAGAACAGCGCGCAAGCCAGGCCCAACACATGCCTATACAGAGCACCTTGAGGCATTGCGCTGAATGCAATACAGCAAAGGAGCCACATAGAACCCAGGGGATGTGCTCCAACTGCAAAGTGGGACTATGCTTGAACTCGGAGAAGAATTGTTTTACTGTGTTCCACCAAAAATAGACCATTGGTCAATTTACAATAAGGGACTGCAGAGTCACACTGGTTTTAATATGTAACCAAATGAGAACTCTGAGACCAATTATTATTTTATTTTTTTGAACAGTTTTGTTGTTTTCAAGGTTCTAGTTTTATTACACGTTCATTACAGTTATGATATTACAAAAAAAAAAAAAAAGAGTACAGTGCTTCAAAGGGGTAACTGTTAACTGTGTTGTGTCAAATTATTACTGAGCATTGCATCACCTCTACACCTGCGCACTACAAATCACTTTGACTCAGCTATACAATACCTGTAATTCGATACTTTCTTTTGGGTTAGGTTACATGTACTACTGCTTCTGCAAGTCATGAACACATTGGTGCAACAACTAGCAAATGAGCATCCTCAGCTCACAACATCCATCCCCTAGATGTAAATTTTTTTTTTTTTTTTTATTTAAAACCTTATAAAGACAAACCATACCAAACACAACAAGGTATAATACATATTTAATGAACTAAAAAAAGTGGAGGGGCAAAATATAGTTTGACCCCCCCCATTCAAAGTGGGTTAGGCGCCTATGCTTTCTCTGTTAAGTTTTTGTACAAGTTTGTATTTTCAAAACGTACAGGACACTGGGAGTGTAAATAGTTCTGTTTCCACCTTAGATAGACTTGTTTCCCAGCACGTTAGATCAATGTTACATTGTGATCCGTAATGTGTGCTACAAATCTTTTCGGTCTGCTTAGCTTATTCTAACATTAGTATCTGCCTCACAACCTACCGTTTTAAAATGGTTGGATATTTCCCTGTAGTGTTGTGTTCTTCTGTAGAATAGTTATTAAGCAAGAAAGCTAATTGGCAATATCAGAAGGAAATTACTTTTAGCAACAGCATAGATTTTGTTTCACATTACCGTTTAAAATGATGACGTTATTGCAGTTATGAATCAGTTCTTTCATAATTCCACATAACGTGAGAAACTCAAGTGAAAATATGTGGTTATATACAGGCACACAAAGTGATTGCATAATACAAGCTGAATCAAGAACCTGCTGATTTTAAAAATACATAACATTATTACCTGACTGATATAAAGATGTTTTGCTAGGCTTTGCCTAGAGCGGCAAGTTGCCTAGCACCAGCCCTCAGCATGGTAAGGAGTCATCATTGTATAACAAAAACCAGTTGGTCTTGTCACGCAACCATGTATATATTTTTATCAATTGTGACAAAGCAGGTTTTTAGTAGAGCTGCAGCGAACATGTTCCTTGAACTGTTCGTGAAAACAGATTGTACAGAGTTTTTAACTCAAATTAAACCCTGATACCTCTTGTCATGTGAACACGTCGTGAAACAGCAAAAGGATGTCTTTTTGGTAGCGTAACTTTAATGGCAGGGTTAATTGCTTTCTCACAATAAAAATAGCTGTAAAAACCCATTTGTTTTGTTTTTTTTCATTTATCTACACATCATACCCCACAACTTCCAAGAGAAAAAAAAAATTCTAGAAATTTGTAGGAAATTAATTAAAAATAAAAACTGAAATAGCTTGGTTGGATAAGTGTCCACCCCCTTGTAATAGCAATCCTAAATTAGCTCAGGTGTAACTCAATTGCCTTCAAACTCACACACCAGTGGCCTCAAACCTGTGTTAAATTGCAGATTCACATGATTTCAGGAAAAATTCAGCAGTTCCTGTAGGTTCCCACTGCTGGGTAGTGCATTTCAAAGCAAGACTCAACCATGACCACCAAGGTGCTTTCAAAAGAACTCCGGGACAAAGTTGTTGGAAAGGCACTAGATCCCTTACGGTATAAAAAATATCAAGGTCCTTGAATATCCCTTAAGAAGTGGAAGGTGTATGGCATCACCAAGACCCTGCCTAGATCAGGCCGTCCCTCCAAACTGGATGACCGAGCAAGAAGGAGACTGATCAAAGAGGCTACCAAGAGGCCAATGGCAACTTTACAAGTGGTCTGACAAAAATAAAATTGAGCTTTTTGGCCTAAATGCAAAGCATTATGTCTGGAGCAAACCCAACACAGCACATCATCCAAAAAAAATCATTCCTACTGTGAAGCATGGTGGTGGTAGCATCATGTTGTGGGGATGTTTCTTATCTGCAGGGACTGGGGCACTTTTCAGAAGAGAAGGGAAAATGAATGGAGCAAAATACTGAGACGTCCTTGAGGAAAACCTGCTGCCCTCTGCAAGAAAGCTGAAACTGGGACTGAAGTTCACCTTTCAGCATGACAACAACCCAAAGCACACAGCCAAAGCTACACTGGAGTGGCTAAGGAACAAAAAAGGAAATGTCCTTGAGTGGCCCAAGTCACAACTCTGACCTAAATACAATCGGAAATTTGTGGCATGACTTGAAGACTGCTGTCCATCAGTGCTCCCCACGTAACTTGACAGAGCTTGAAACAGTTTTGTAAAGATGAATGGTCAAATATTATCAACTCTAGGTGTGCGAGTTTAGTAGAGACCAATCCAGGCAGACTCACAGCTGTAATTGCTGCTAAAGGTTCCTTCCACCTAAGTATTAATTCAGTGGGGTGGAGACTTATCCAATTATTATGATCTTTCAGTTTTTGTATTTTTAATATATAATTTTTTTTATCAATAAAAACTTTTTTTCCCCTTAAAAATGTGGAGTATGGTGTGAAAATGAGTGGAAAAAAATCCTCATTTAAATGCATGAAACTCTGAGTCACTGACACAACTAAATGTGAAAAAAGTTCAAGGGGGTGTGGACTTTCTACAGGCACTGTATTTACAGTGCCTTGAAAAAGTATTCAGCCCCCCTTCTTTTTTTCACATTTAAGAGTCTCAGATTCAGAATTTGAAATAGATTAAATTAGGATTTTTTCCTACTGATCTACAAAGCTTTGAGCACCATGTCAAATCAAAAGATATATTCCAAAAGCTTTCAACAATTTATTAAAAATGAAAAATGGAAATTATCATATTAAAAAAGTATTCATACCCTTTGTAATTGAAAGCGTAAATTTGCTCAGGTGCAGTATATTACCTCAACAAGTCACACAATTTGTTAATGGACACCATCTGTGTAAGAAATTAGTGGACCACCAGCTTTAAATTAATTTGTGCGGATAAATACCGCTCTCTCTGTATGGCCCTACAGTATGGTAGAGATTTTTAAAAGAAAGAATCATAATGCAGATGAAAGAGCATTCTAAGCAAGTCAGGGATGTGATTATAGAGGCCTTGTGTAAAGTTTCCGTTAACTGCAGGAGCCTCTTGTGCAGTCCATTGTACAGAAGTGGGAAAAATACAAAACTACCACCACACTGCATAGATCAGGCTGCCCGTCTAAACTTAGTTGCTGGACAAGAAGGGCACTTCTTAGGGAAGCTACTGTGAGGCTAACTGTGACTCTGAATGAGTTACAGAAGTCAGTGGCTGTGATGGATGATGATGTTCATTTATCAACAATCTACAAGGCATTCCACAAAAAGGGCCTTTATGGGAGAGTGGCAAGGAAGAAGCTCTGGCTGAAAAAAACCCATATCCTTGCCCGCAAAAAGTTTACAAAATGTCACCTAGAAGATACTGCAGTTATGTGGCAGAATGTCTTGTGGTTTGATGAGAGTAAAGTGGAACTTTCTGGCCTAAATGCTAAGCGGTATGTGCGGCGCAAAACAAACACTGGACACCAGCCAGGTAACACCATCCCCACCGTAAAGTATGGCAGTGGTAGCATCCTGTGATAGGGATGCTTTTCAGCAGCAGGTACTGGTAATATTGTCAGGATTGATGGGAGAATGAATGGAGCACAATACAGAGAAATCCTGGATAAAAAACCTCATGGTGAACGGTTCTGAGTTACGTCTTCCTTCAAACAGAAAGTGGCCTGTTACTAGGTTCGGTGACGGTCTCGTTTGTTACCTCCCGCAATTTTACTTCTTCTTTATCCGGAACTCACCGGGTCATTAGGACGGGAAATTAGGGTAGTTTTTAGACCCGTTCTGGAGTTTTAAGACAGGTAGTGGCAAGGGTTTATTTAACGGGTGCGAACTAGTAAAAGTTCACCTATCTCTGATAAGGCTTGTTCTGATGACCAACTTACGCCCCCTATGAATTTTTTACTACGTAAAGTCAAAAAAATGAGGCGGGGATACTTAAAAAATGATGACATTTCAGTTTTTTACTTTTTATTATTTTATTGTTTACTATTTTTTTCTTTTTCGGGGTGATTCTGTGAAGAAGAATGTGTGACTCACAAATTAAAATTTCCAATCTAATGCATCAAAATCCCAGGTTGTGAGACTCTTAAATGTGAAAAAAAGTGATGGGGGCTGAATACTTTTTCAAGGCACGGAGCGGGGTAGACACTGTATATAAAAACGCTGACAAGCCACACAGGCTCGCTTGGGTTCTTTTCCCTTCTAAAATCACAACCCAACACACAGGATTTGAAAGCATAAGTGCTGACACGCACTTTTAATTATACAAAATAAACAAAATGAAAATAAACACCTAGCTCTTTTTCGAGCACTAATTAAAAATACAAACAGGAATTTAACTATCTCGCAGGACGGCTAAGCCATTTACCTGTCATAAAAACACACAGTTTCACAACTACGTTTTCACAGAAACAAAGGCTTTTACACAGTACCTTTTTTTTCTTACGGTTGAAAGCACCATCAACTGGGCCCTCCACACAGCAGCAGCCCTGAACATACTGGCTGTTTTCTTTAAATACCCTGCACCTGGCTAACTGCAATAATCACCAGGTGCATGGGGATAATTATACACACTATGTTTTACCCTTTTAATTGTGACCAAAAAACAAAAATTTCATTTCAGAGCACTAACTACACATTTGATGCAGGTCCCTGACTAGCTCGCAGGATGAGATCCTCCCAGTAGTACCCAAAGAAATGAAAGAAGTAATTTACAAACGCTAACCAAGATCATGCAGCAGTCTCTTGACACAGGGGTGGTACCAAAATTGCAAACGTAATACCTACCACAAAAAGGGAAACAAAAATGAACCAGGTAACTACAGACCAGTAAGAATGACTTCTATTATATGCAAACTTATAAAAACTATAATAAGATCCAAAATGGAAAATACCCTATATGGTGCAAAGGGGAAGACATAAAAGAAAAAAGAAGGACAGGGGGGGAGGAAAAACAAAAAATAATCTGTGGAAATGCAGACCTGCTTGGGGGGTGGGGCCTCTTTGGAAATGAGCATGCGTTTTAAAAGAGCAGCACTGTATATACTGTACATGTTCTCAGATTAATAGAATAAAGGTCAGATGCATGCATAATACAGGATGTAATCTTGTGTTTTTAAATGCATGGACAAACAAATAGAAATTAAAAGAAAGGGATTAGAGACTGGTTAAGTTTGGAGTTTGGGGTTTGTTTTTAAATATTTTACAAGCCGCTACAAATTACAAATCATCTACGTCTCTCTCCTGTCCTCACTATTCCACTGGTATTCTTCCCTGCCCTTTCTTGACTCAGCAGTTCACACCACTCCCCTCTCTCTCATCCTCCCCCCTGCTCTCCTGTTGGCTTGGTGCCCACTTGCTGTTGTTGAGATCTTGGTAATGCCAGACGGGTCAAGGGCCGCGGGGTCAGGAGGCGGGCCAGTCTGGCGGCGGGGCAGTTGACAAGGGATGTCGGAGGGGAGAGTCACAACACTCTATGACAACGGCTCTCTCTCTCTCTCTCACTTCTCTCTCTCTCTCTCTCTCTCTCTCTCTCTCTCTCTCTCTCTCTCTCTTTCGCTCTCTCTCTCTCTTTCTCACACACAAACACAAAAAAGTCTGGGACTCATTTGGACCCTAAACTCCAAGCAGGGGGGTGTATGTATTTAGAAAATAAAGAAAATGTTGTTTTTTTTTTGTAACTACATTGCTTCAGAGACTAAAGACTTAGACAGAAGAGGGGGATTTGTTTATTTTTACATATATAGTATATAAAGTTTATATATTTACAGCTATAGCCAATGGTTTTACATCACTCACACATTTTGCTTCATAAAGTCGAATAAAACATGCTGAATAATGTTACATTAAAATATTGAATTACATACAGCTTTGTAGTTTTCCATATACTGTACTTAACGAATTTACCTGTTTTGAAAAAATTTACGCGTGTTAGATTGTTATGTCAATTGAGCTATTATATAGTCGAGCCAGGTTTCATGTGACTTCATGAAGCAAAAATTAGGTAATTCTATAGGGTGTTGCAAAACTTTTGACTTTTGCCCATAGCTGTAATGCTATTTCCATTAATATGGTATACTAACCTGCAGGACATGTATATAAGGGACAGAGCATGTGAGACTAGGTTTAATTGGAGACGAAATCAATCGTTAAAACAAAATCTCATAATTTCCCTCGTTTAATTCTGATCATTAAACACTGCACAATGCTGCTGATCTGCTGCTAAAGTGGGAAGGATTCAGGTTTCCTAGTAACAGGGTTTATTTGTTCTAAGTCTAATGTAGTGGAGAGTAAATCTCAGCATTAATATTCACTTCTTCTTTAATTTTTTTATCTGTGTATATCTATACTGAGTCGCCAACACACTTTTAAACCTACCATATTGCACCGAATATTCAACTCTTTAGCTATTTCTGACATATTGTCTGTTCAAAAGCAAGCAAAGTCCATATTATCTGTTCAAAACGAAGCAAATTTCACCTGCCAATAGCTTAGATTTCAATGTTCAAGCAACTTTTCTAAAGGTCATACAAGAAATGATGAAATGCATGAACAAGGGAGTGAGGGAGAGAAAGGGGGAGAGGGTGTGGATAAGTTGGGAGGAAGAGGAAAGGAGAGAAGTGGGTGGAGGGGAGTGAAATGGCAGCCCAGAGCTCCAGTGATTCAATGAGAGCTGCTTTTTCTGGACTTGGAATTCAACATCTCTGTGTCAGATGTGATAGACACCAGAGTGGAACACATTGAGGAAGCTGCATACACACGAACAGTAGTTTACACAACAAACCAGTCTGGTGATTACAGCCCTCCATCGTCTACCTGCAGATACAATACTGGATTTATTTATTTACACCCTGTCTTACTGTTTACAGATCACATTACATTAATATACAGCCAGCTCTCGCTCTCTCTTCCTCAATCTGTCTCTCCCTCCATACCAATTTGTCTAATTTCATCTGTGCTGTGGCAGACGTCCAAACGTAATAGTTAACTAATATGGAGTGGTCTGTTTATCAAATTATTTTTTTTTCATTTTGGAGTTCTCCTTGGCTATAGTGCTGCTTGCTGTTTTTGAATGGTCTCTTCTATATACCTATGGTGTTAACAACACACACATGTGGGATAGGAGAGTAATTTACAGGTAGCTCACTGT
>NW_024473132.1:0-1000 GCF_017654505.1 Polyodon spathula | reverse complement strand
GGACACAGTGATTGCTTGTTGATTATCCAGTGGCTCCAGAATCAATGAAGCTAAGCAGGTTGTATATTTTAGTGAAATTCTTGTTGCTTTAGAATATTGCTTTCCCGTGGTGTGGTTCTCTCATAACCAAGAATTTTAAACAGAGAGAACAACACTGCATTTACTGCATAAAGGGTAAAGTGACAAGGTTTAAGGTCTGATTACAGTCAGGCAATCTTGACTGCTTCAGAAAACAGCTGTCAAGTGAGCTAGGGGTTGGCTTGCTGAAAACTCAACTTATTAAATTCTATTTAAGCAACAGTGACGGGAGGCAAGCCCAAGACACCATGATCCAAAGTCAGGTACTTTCAACAAAAAAAAGAGACATTTGAGGCTCATGAAGCAGAAAGGAAGGCTTAAAAAGAAATACAAGGGGGTATGGTATATAGCCTGAATTCATCTGTGACTCAAACGACACACACACCACTCTCCAGCACTTAGTCATAAAGCTGTGCACTTAAATTAAAATGAAAGTATGTTCCAAGGACTGCAGTGTGCTAAATTAACATGCAGTGCTTTTCTCCTCATGTTTTCAAGCTGTTTTGTATTATTTAGTAATGCTACTAGAAACAAAGTTTATTTATTTTCAATAAACCTAGGGCTACTTTCTTTTTCATTTATGTAGCTGAATATTATTTTAATTTAATGGAATGCTGTTTTGCAGCCTGTCTTGTTTTTCACTGAATTGCCATCAGGCTGCCATTGTTTTTATACTGAGGCCTGATTCGTAGAAGGAGGAAGTGATACACTTGACTCGAAACGTGTTGCACAGGTAAAATTCTACAGTGAGGTACAGAGAGATACATATAGTTTGGGGCTCTGTTGCACTGTAGCTACTATTCTACGATATGCAACCTAATACTTGGAAGCTAAAGGTCTGCAAAGGCAGGAAAATACAAATATTAAAAGTCATTTTACCAGCGGCTAGCTACAGGGGTGTGTTTGTCTTTGTGTGTGCGTT
>NW_024473131.1:0-5000 GCF_017654505.1 Polyodon spathula | reverse complement strand
TTCCAAAAACCTGAGCTGAAAATGGGCCACCATTTAAAACAGAACTACAGTCCCACTGCATCTCAGCTATCAGATAATTGCATGCTCTGATATATATATATAGGTTACTGGCTTGAAGTAGAGCAGATCCCTTAGCTCCTAGCTCCCCGGAGCCACATAAACTTCACATTACAGTACAGCCAGCCAGCTACAGCTCCCAACTGTCCCTGATTGAGAGCAATGTTCAGGACCTGAATTCATGCCACGCTAAAAAAATATGCACGCACACACATGCACGCACGCCTGCTCCGTGCGCAGACACCCACACAAGCACACACACACAATTGCACGCACGCGCACACACCCACACACACACACCCACACACACACACCACGCGTGGGGACGCGGACCACACACGCACACACACACACACACACACCACACACACACACAGACGCACACACACACACACACACACTGCGTGTTGTGTCCGACAGGAGGGTTCTGAACCAGCTGGGCAATGGATACAGGGCAGCGATTTAATCTTCTGGGAACTAAAATGAATGGATTAAACTCTGTAGCACAGAATGGTTTAAACCTGCTTTTGTGGCAGTACACTTCTGCCTGACACACACATACCTCTACTCCCAGCACCTGGATTTCTATTTCACTAGTTCATGTGCTGCATGTAAACATGTTCAAACCACCTCATTGCGCAGTGGATCGGAACCCCATCGGTCTGTTCTGCCACATCAGCACACGGCAAGAGTTGCAGTGAAAACATGGACTAGAGTTTTATCCACTGGAACTGGATTCCCTGCACAACTGCTGAAGGTTCTTTTTTCAATCTTCAAGGGCTCTATCCTATCAACTTTTTAGGTGTTTTGGGATATTATTCATTCTGGCAATAAATAGTCATTATGTATAAACATAATTATGCAGGTGTCATTAACACACATCTGCATGCCCCAACAATCAGTGATCAATTTTGCACTAGCAAAGGATTTTGTGGAGGCTGTTTACTAGATTTGTCTACAGTCAAACTCCACTTCCAGTTTAAAGGTAGCTTGAATTCCAACACCACATGCTTTCTCTATCCTTGAGTTTTTCATGTCAGTCTGTCAACTAATGAGACATATCACAACAACTGCCTGGTAATGAATATAATCTGCAGGCTCTGCTCACTTAGGGGAAGAAACAGCCATGTAAACAGATGGTGTTTTTGTTATGCTTATAACATTTTACAGAGAATATCTACAGAACAGATACAGAAACATTTCAAATATGCCCTGTACACAGACCAGCCTGTTGGTTGAGATCTGCAAAACCTGTACAATATCTCATCACTTTGGGAATGGATTCTCTATGTGGCCAGTGCAGCTACCCTGTTGTATCTCTGAAGGAGTTGTGGAAACCAGGACTGGATTTCTCAGTCTATCTCATGGACAAATTGAAAGCATCGACCGAAGCTCACCAAAAGTGTCAAATCATCTGACATTTAATCTGTTTTAATAGAAAATAAAGTATCTCCCCTGGCAGATTAGACTAAGCTCCAATTTACCCCAGATCAACCCTCGTCCCACTGGTCATACAGACAGCCTCGCTGCCTCCAAGCCTGGCACACACAGACCGTGTGGCAAAATTAAAAGGACAGGACTGAGAGGGTTTAAAAGCTTTGCCTGGGATTTGTTTCCAATCTGCCCTCAACAGATTAAAGCATGTTAATGTAATATCTACACAGACTGAGCACAAGCAAGCAGTGCAGCTGGCAGAGCGC
The DNA here is from genome assembly GCF_017654505.1 of Polyodon spathula. Taxonomy (NCBI): domain Eukaryota; kingdom Metazoa; phylum Chordata; class Actinopteri; order Acipenseriformes; family Polyodontidae; genus Polyodon; species Polyodon spathula. The sequence goes on along the minus strand of NW_024473131.1, from coordinate 3,243 downwards.
CCTCTGTGGCTGATACCAGTACCACATTCTCCCTGTTATTCAATACAAGTGATTCAGCAGTCCAAAAAACAGCAGAGTCCAGTAGATCGGGCTGTGACTTTTTCTTTCTTGAAGGTTTTTTTTTAATGCTGGACAATGATTTCTCTACTATAGCGTCGGTGGTCAGGATGAGCAGATACAAAGTTACTGTGTGTTGTTGTTATGCATTGTGCTGATCCTTTGCCAATGAAGGTAGCATGAAAAGTCTTTCTAGAAACAGCACATGGCCTCTTTAGATTATTTAGGAATAAAATATTCCAGATAGAGGGATCCTGAAAAAAACAGAATAAAAAACACCAAGAATCGCTAGAAATGTCTCAGGATGAGAAGGATGCTTAAACAACAAAAAAAAATAAAAATAAAAAATAAAATGTATTTAACACTCTCACGCTCAACCAAAACCAATTGAAAAAAAACGGTGTGGCTGTTCGTTTCGGTTGTTTCTAGTAAGGTTTGACCAGACGTAACAGTCCACGACATTGTCCCGTTTGCTATGCAGTTTCAAGATACACAAAGCAAACTCGTGTTTGAATTGGTGTGTGTGTGTGTGTGTGTGTGTGGTGTGTGTGTGTGTGTGTGTGTGTGTGTGTCCTAGTGACATTCAAGTGACAAACCGTTTGTTTAAAACGTTTGCCCAAATTAGTTCCAGGGTGAGATTTCTACCATATTTTTCAATAGTTTCACAAACTTGTCCTGTCTGAGTGCTCACCAAACCCACATGGGTCTCAACAGCCAGGAGACTATGTTGCAAGGAGAGATCTGTTCCGTGCAACATGATGTCCCGGCTCAGCTCAACGGGCAGTGAACCTCTGTAAACCCCTGTGACGAGTTAAAATGTACTGAGATTAAAATATAAACCATGCAGCAAAAAAACAGATCAATAAGCAGAACACGGCAACCAACACTCTGTGGTTTATGAGATGTGCATTGAGATCAGCAGAATATCACTCTTGAAAAGGCTTTTTTTTATTCAAAGTGCTTTTATGCAGATTCTTTTTTTTTGTCTTGTAACTGGCTGTAGTGCTGACATTTTCAAAAGAGGTGCAATGACTCTACAGCATAATAAAAGCCTTACAGACTGGATATATTTCATCAGTCCTTCAAGCGATGAACTTTTGATTGGAGTAGGACAGCTTCACCCAACAGTCTCTGGTAGCACACAAACTGTTTAACAGAAGTGTACCTAATGCAGTAAATAATGGGCACAATACTTATCAAACCTGTCACAGTTCCAATGGGCTCAGCTAACACTGACAAAAGTCTCCAGAATCTTAAATCACTGCACCAAGTAGCAACCAAATTCCCAGTGCTTCAAGCGGTGCAAAATTTCCAACAGCAATCAACCACAAATCCCAGGATCCTTTTTTCACAGAACTCCGATGTTCTTTAAAGGGAGGGGAGGGGGGGCATGTAGACAGGGGATGCTGGGAATTGTAGTCTCTGCCACACAGCAAGGAGTACATCCAAGGTTGGAATGTCCTTGAAGGAAAGAAGCCACTAGAACACAGCAGAAATGAAGAAAGAACAAGAACACTTACCCGGCTGTTAGTGTGACAAGGTAATCCGTCTTCAGAAAGAGTGCACAGTAATCCCTAAACACAGGCTCCCCTGTAACACAAGAAACCAAGGAATTAACGCTCTAGAACTGGCATGAACAGAGACCCTTTCAAAGCTTACACAAGGAGAAACCAATGCAAAATAGGCATCCGCTGTTTGTTAAATGGTATTTTTCTCATCTCGGAAAATAAATAATAACTAAATTATAATATGGGTGCAGTTTTATTTTTTGGACATAATCTAATATATGAGCAGAAATAAAAAAAAAAAATAAATAAAAATAAAAAAAAAAAAAATAAAAAAAAATATGAGCAGAAATAATAACGCATTGCCAGCCAATATTTATTCACTCTGGCAATCAAATGTGTTTATTCGATTAATGGTACAGTTTTACCACACGCCTTTCTGGTACACATGAGCTGAAAAATGATTGTACTAGCTGCTGGGATGCTAGAACGGGTATGAATGCACAGGTACTTGTAGTTAGCAACAGCATAACCCTTCAGCACTACAAGGGTAGGGAGCAAGGGTTACTGTTTACACAGTGGAGCTCTCCTGCTGCTTGGGTGCTGAAATGTAGATATTTAAGCTATAAAAAAGGGGGTTTTCATTGAAACTACTCTTTGTCTCTTATTTAGAAGCGAAATACTTGCTAAAACTAAAACCCAATTTTTTTTAAAGGTATTATTGTGGGGTTATACTTTTTTCAAAATTTTATTTTTTTTTTACATTTGGTGTCAAATGTCTCTGTTCCAAAATCCCTGAGCCAAACGCCGGACGGATATTCAAGTTTTGGGCATCAGGAACATAAATCCATTCTCTAAATTCCCCTATTCTCTGGGTGTATGTATAAAATCTCCTATCTGCTATGCAAGTTTATTTATCCACAGTTGAGCGCTGAATATAGTGTTGTGAAAGATTCAGAGTCAGAAATCAGATGTTTACCACAAACAGCAGGTTTAATTAGGAATTCATTCATTTATTAATTCATTACAGGGAGAAACGGAGGAAACATATTTTCATATTGTCACTGATGACTTGGCTAGACACATGTAATTAAATGACGGTGACAATGTAAAATTATCATCCACAAATATGAAACAATCCAAAGGACTCGATTAAGAGATACTCAAATAAATTAAAATTATTAAGCTATCATGTACAGCTATGGCCAAATGTTTTGCATAACTCTATAGAATTAACAAATATTAGTTGAATAAAGTTGAATGAAACCTGCTGAATAATGTTAACATATTGAATTACATACCGCTTTTGTAGTTTTCCATACACTTAACAAAAAAATGACAAAAATGGAAAAATTTTGTACTTTATTAAACGAGATAGCTTGAAGATCAATTGAAAACGTTACCGTTACCATCAAAGAACCGTGTACGCAATTTATTCCAAAGTTGATCACATGATGTTAAATAAAACTTTTTTTTCTTTTTTTTTTTAAATAGGGTCTAATCAGAGATCCAGTTGATGTAAAACTTTTGGCCAGAGCTGTATGTTAGATCTATGGTGTTCACTATTATTATACTGTAATAAGAGCTGCATGTTAGATCAATGGTGTTCACTATTATTATACTGTAATAAGAGCTGCATGTTAGATCAATGGTGTTCACTATTATTATACTGTAATAAGAG
>NW_024473130.1:6529-9000 GCF_017654505.1 Polyodon spathula | reverse complement strand
CTGCATGTTAGATCAATGGTGTTCACTATTATTATACTGTAATAAGAGCTGCATGTTAGCTCTATGGTGTTCACTATTATTATACTGTAATAAGAGCTGCATGTTAGCTCTATGGTGTTCACTATTATTATACTGTAATAAGAGCTGCATGTTAAATCTGTGGTGTTCACTATTATTATACTGTAATAAGAGCTGCATGTTAGATCTATGGTGTTCACTATTATTATACTGTAATAAGAGCTGCATGTTAGATCAATGGTGTTCACTATTATTATACTGTAATAAGAGCTGCATGTTAGCTCTATGGTGTTCACTATTATTATACTGTAATAAGAGCTGCATGTTAGCTCTATGGTGTTCACTATTATTATACTGTAATAAGAGCTGCATGTTAGCTCTATGGTGTTCACTATTATTATACTGTAATAAGAGCTGCATGTTAGATCAATGGTGTTCACTATTATTATACTGTAATAAGAGCTGCATGTTAGATCTATGGTGTTCACTATTATTATACTGTAATGAGTGGTCAAGTCCTGTGTTTGATGTCAGTGGAAGTGTACACTCCATGTTTGCCCCTCATTTGGGGAGGTTTTTTTTTTTTTCTTAGGGGGCGAGAGGTAAGTTCTCCTTCTAGCCCGGTGTGTGCTGTGCTCCCTTTGCTGGCTGTATAACCCCAGTCATGCTTAGGTTAAGTTCTATACAGTTTATTAAACAGACTTCTCAAACCACAAAGAGAGTGAGTGTGTCACAGTGAAGTGCACTACCTTAATCTACAGTGCATAGAAAAGGGCAAGGGATTTATTAAGGCTTATATCATTTAAAAACAGAAACAACCCCACACTTTCTTTCTGCAAGTGGTTTTCTTGACACACACACAAACACACAAGGATATGCACTGAACTGAAGGGAGATAATAGTTCTTCATTCAAATTGTCCAGCAAAAATAGTAACAAACACAAATAGCATCTTTACTTCCTACAGTATCTTTGGTATTCACATCATTGTTAATTTAATGTATTTGAATCCCTAAAAGGAATGAGGTCAACTGAACATTGCGACCTGATTTGCATATTTCTGTACAGTGCAAACTAGCTGAAACATAAAAAAAAAAAACAACCATGCCTATATTTAATATTCCCTGGCTCTTTGCAAATCACTTGCAAACATGGTGGCCATTCTGCAATACTGGTAGATACTGTACCATTCTACATCTGGCTTTGTGTATGATCAGGGATCGATTAGTAATGTTTCTCAGGTCAATCTAGCATAACCAGGCATAAAAAAACAACATTTCAGCTGCAGGCACTTTAAAGTAAAGCAAGGATTTCTTTCAGTATAAATGCAAACGGAATAAACAGTTAATTGAATAGTTGTTGTAATGCATTCAGTGTCGTCACAAGGACCCAAGAAAGTGAATCTAGACAACAAGGTGACTAAATCAGTTTTAAAAAAATATAAGCTTTCAAGACATCATTGGTCATCGGGTGGATGAGAAGAAACTGTGCTAATGTTCACATGTTGCGATACAAATTCAATAGAGTTCAGATGCTTTAGGGCAACCTTGTGTTCCTCTAGTCCAGACTAATCATGGCGATTGTATATGTCCTGCAATGTACACATGTGCTCTCAATACAGTACAAGCCTTCAGTATCCAATGTTGTCACTTCCTGTATTCTCACAGTCACTGGTGTTGCTTGCCCACTGCATCGTTACTCTTTCTACTTGAGCTACTTTCACTTAACTTAGCCTACATAAGCAGAGATGGGAGTGCTGTGGTGTGCTAAAGATCCGCTCCTGTGGGTGAGTCAAACAAGTCTGGCTCTGGTCCCTCCTTATTAAAATGCTCTGCTCGTCCATGCCAAGATAAATGGCTCGGTGTGTGTGTGTGTGTGTGAGTGTGTGTGTGGTGTGTACGTGTGTGTGTTTGTATCCTGTGGGATTACGTGTGTGTGTGTGTTCAAGGAATCTGTGCAAATGCAGACTAGCCTGCCCACTAAACACATTCCCTCCGTCTAGCTACAGCACGTCACATATAGTTCTGTGTTTCAGTGTGTGTGTGCGAGCGCATTTGAGAGCATGTATTTATATATGCATGTGTATGTGTTTGTGTACAGAATCAAATAGCTCTGTATCTATATCTCTATATGTAAGTGTTAGTGTAGATAGATAGATTGTAGAAAGATAGATAAATGGATAGCTAGATAGATTTAAATATCCCTGTAAATTTGATATTTTGAATTAAACTGGTCACCCATTTGTGTTTTTTTGCACTGAATGTATACATTTTTTCAATTGTGCAGCTTCACACTACATTATTACGATATAGCGTGGGTTCATATTTTATTCATCAATGTCAAGAAAGGACAAATCAGCATTTTAGCACTAATGTGAGAGCTGACTGGAATACTGTACTTTTAATAAAAGCAATGGCTTTTTCAATTGCTTTAATCTGCAGGTCTTGTTCTGCA
>NW_024473130.1:0-6029 GCF_017654505.1 Polyodon spathula | reverse complement strand
ATAATGAACATTAAGTATAATAGCTTTATTTAACTGTGCCATTCCTGGACTATGCCTGACTTCTCTCTGTTTCTAAAAGTTGCCTGCTTAAGCAGGAATCAGACAACCTGTTTTCTTGTCAAGACTATTGTTTTGGTTAATATGAAACACCATTGTAAGCGCGTCTCCAAATTCACCGCATTAAGGTAGTTTTCTTCCAAAGAAAGTTGCTAGTTATTTGCAAATAACTAATAATACTGGACACAACTCCCCTAATTCGTGACTGCCCTCCAGGTTACGAATGGCCCAGATCCACTAATCATTTTATAGAAAGACACAGAGATTCAAAAGAATGCGGACTACAAGCAAAAACTGCAAAAAGACCTTCCATGTCTAGCACCGCTCTCGCTTGCAAGCAGAGAAGGGCCCAAGCGCCTATCTTTTCTATGGATGTTCTTTTTTTTTGACGCTAAGCTAAATTATTGATACAGATCTTACCTCTGCTATTTTATATTTTATTGCAGTAAAAACCTTTGTATAAACTAAACATTTATATTATTTAATGGATATTGTAATGTTTTAAATATTTTTTGTTTAGTTGGAGAAAGAAAATGAACTATTTCTTAAATTGATTAAATTAAATGCTCTCTCCTGCTTTTACAGTTTATTTGTATTACAGTAGAGCCTTTAACAAGCAAAAACACTTGTTAGTTTAAATATTATGTTTCTATTAGATCAAAATACTTAAAACATATTATTTCTCTTCAGAGAATTGTGTCATTTTATTATTAGATCAGAATACTTTTTTTTTATTATTTAAAACCTCTATGTTTAGTAACAACACAATCAAATAAAATCAAATAGGTCTTTTTAGTTTTAAATATTGTTCTGCCTAAAAAAGGGTAACCCTTTTGTTTTTGCTAATTTGCAATACCTAGCCTCTTTAATGAACACCCCCACCCCCAAACCAACCGCACACCCTTGCAACCAAGACCTTCCATGCAAGAGGATCTAATGACTTATAGCACAAAAGGGACGTGCCAGAAGCATCTGTGACATTATACAAAACAACTTAGACTGTTTTCTCTGCACTTTGCTGCTAAATTAGCTCACAATAAAAAATAAAAAAAAAGTTACATAATATATTTGATCTTTTGTGTGTTTCAGATTTGTTTTCTATATTTCAATGGCCAGAATAAAAAGGTTCGGTTTCAAATGTTGTAACAAATGTAGTAGAATAAACAGAAAACATAGCGGTTCTGCGTAACAAAAAAAAAGTAAAGATCTAACCAGTCCTACTGGTGTTTGTATTTATGTGAAGTCTTGAAATGTAGTAACTGCTTTTCAGTATATTTATCCTAGATTTTTACGTAGGTGTGTTATTTCTTTCTCATTTTAGGGTGTGACAGGAAATACTGGCCAAACTGGGAAGCCAGGCCCGTCTGGTCGGGGAATTCAAGGGCCAAAAGTAAGTGATTCTGTAATCCTTTTCTTCCTATCTGTCTGTATTTATCTGTTCCCAGCACAACTGACAAGCCAGCACATATATACGTAGAGAGAAAAATTGATTACTGATGAAAGGGATCCTGGTGGTACAGTACTTGGAATAATGTTTCAGACTGCACAAGAAAAAGCATGTGTGTTTGTTTTAAGTTTTGACTGTTCTTTTTAAATGACAGGGTGACCCAGGTCCAGTAGGACCATCTGGACCAGTCGGGGACCCAGGAATTGGAATACCTGGACCAAAGGTATATAGACAGCAGTATAGTGAGTAGCAGCATTGCGGTCACTCCCAGCAAACTTTAGTAAAAGAAATTGAATCTGCATGGCCCATATTACCTTTTCAAAACAAGGGAACACAAACATTTTTTCAGAAGTTGTGATACAGCATGAAGAATGTGTACAAGTGGTTTTTTATAGTGGTATTTTATTCCCCCTATTTTTATGCACAGTGAAACAAAAAAAAAGACGTGATAAGGGATTCCAGAGGATAATGCTCTACAGTATGCTGAAGTGTGTGTCTCTGCGTTCAGTTTAAATCTGTTTAATTTGTTTCTAGGGTGAAAGAGGATTGCCTGGACCTCCAGGACCAATTGGACCAAAAGGGGACGGCTATCCTGGCATTCAGGTATGATTTCTACATTTCAAATCTGAATTGCAGCCAGAATTCTTGTACTTCATGTTTATGAGTTCACTTTTCTAAAAAAGACTAGTACTGTAATAGCGATGCCACACGTGTTCTAAACTGATTTATTTTATAATAGCAATTAAAAAAAAACAAAAACAAAAAAAAAAACCCATTGTTTTCTGATAATCTTGCTAGGCAAAACCATTTTTTATGTTGTACTATCTTTTGCTTGAATGAAATGTTAGTTAAATGACTGACTTTACAGCATCGCTAAACATATATACACATCTTGCTGTATCGCATACACAACAATGGAGCAATGCTGGTTCTCCTAATAACCCAGTGACACTGACTGGACAAGTTTGTGGAACCTGTTCCTTGTAAATAACTTCTGTCTCTTGGTATGATATTCTTGTGCACCTACCTTTTTTAGGGACCACCTGGATTACCAGGGCTTCCAGGAGAAGCAGGCCCTGAAGGAAAAGGGCTGCCTGGTTCAAAGGTAAATAATGCTTTTGAGTCATGAAATTACTGGTTTGTGTTATTCTGCAGGGCTTGTTTTTTTTTAAATGTTTCCTGAAGGTTTTATTACATTTGTTCATTTGGAAAAAGTCACGTCAGTGGTTTATTTATTTATTTTGTATTTTGAGAGCTCCCTCAGCAAAGATCAAGATTTCTTATAAAAATATATAATTGCAGCGGAAAACAAATCACGAATAAGCTCTGACGGACAGGTCCAAAATGCACAAAATCTTGAGCAGTGTAATTTACAATATAAATGACCAGTTAAAGTAAACCTGCAAACTCTACTGCAGGCTAGTGCTTCAGTTCCATTAGGAACAGTTGACTACATAGTTGATATAGTGGTCCACTGTCAACTCACACCTTCACTTGGTGTTTAATATTCTCGATGGTGTTTCAGGGAGACCGAGGATTACCAGGCTTTCCAGGACCAGCTGGACTCCATGGAATTGGAGCTGTCGGACCTAAGGTTTGAAACAATTGAGAAAATCAGTTACTTTTTGCTGTTAACAATGTTGGATCATATGTTTTCTGATGATGTGTATTGTAGTGTTATCGTGCTTTCTGCATGTATTGTGCATACAAAGACAACGTTATTGAGAGTATAATGCTGTGGTTAGTACCCGTATTGGTCACAGAGCATTGATGGTGAAGGCCCAACTAGATTTCATTTACAGCTTTGGAGAGTTCCTGTTAAAAATACTGCTTGCTTGGTGTGTTATTTCTTTTTTTCTTTTCTTATTCAGGGATCTGTTGGTCAGGCTGGTCCACCAGGACCCCCAGGTTTACCTGGAGAGGATATACAAGGACCCAAGGTAACAAGTGTTAAAGCAAACAACTCAAACTGTTCAACTGGAAAATAGCTTTTTTTTTTTTTTTTAGTGTGAATTTGTTACTCTACTTATTGGTTTACTATTAAGCATTCCAGTAAATGCATTGTATAGGTTTTTCTATGGGTTTGTGTTGCTTATTGTAAATTACTTCTTATAATATGAATTCACTTAACACTTAATTTCCTGTTAGTGCAAATTATTTTGGAAGCTCGACTCACATTTCCCACAACCGGTAAATGTATTAACCTGCATTCAGATGTGCACTGCTGTACTGTATTTCAGTACTGTTTTGTGACTATTGAGTCTATGATGCATTTCGAGTTGCCATAGGCACAGTTTTCAAGTTGCCATAGTGCTCACCCATCAAAACTATTTTCACGCGGGATGAAATGAGTGACCAGTGTAAACAATGTGCATTATCCTAGAAAGATGTTGCAGCAGATTTCAACATTCCCTCAAACGCTTTGTTAACCATTCTGACAAACCGGGATACAATATTACCTCGTTTCCATGGACAGCCAACTCGACTGCGACTTACATTGGTCTCAAATTCTCCCAGAACTCAAGTTGATGGACAACTCAAGTTGTCGGCCTTCCTTTTACCGCCCCGGACATTTTCCATGTTTTTCCGAGTTACCCGAGTTATCATGTGAGTTGGGCAGGAAATACTTGCGAGTTAAAGGTCAAGATGTGCATTCGGTGCAGACTGCATTACAGTCAAATTGTCAGTGATTTAAAATATAAATCAGCTAAACATTCTTTTGCATCCACAGTAGTTGCTGGTACGCGGTGATCCGTGGATTGCCCTGCCGACCTAAGCCCTCCCTATCCAGGCGGCACTTGGCCAATTGTGCACCGCCCCCCGGGAACTCCCAGTCACAGTCAGCAATGACATAGCCTGGATTTGAAACTCATGATCTCCAGGCTATAGGGCCCAACCTGCACTCCACACAGAGCACCTTTACTAGATGTGCCACTTTAAGCCCTGGACTGTTCTTTTTTATGGAAAGCATTTTTAGTGTTTTTTTTTTTCTTTTAAAAGGGTTAAATTAACAGTCACAGTGTTTATTGTGAACAAACTTTGATTGATGGTTAATTGTTATTGTCGATATGTTGTAGATATTACTAAAGACACCCACAGTGCAGATATTGCAAAATCCATAAACAAAACAAAATATTAAAATTAATTTGTTCTGCACCGTATAAAACAGAGCTGATTTTACCAGTGCTTGCCAGTCTAACTGATTAGAAGGCCTTTTTTGTTGTTCTCCAAGTTGCTGAATTGACATTGTAGATGCTATAACTAGTTAATGTAAACGAGATACTGTTTTAGCTAGGCCAAAACCGTCGAACACCAAGGTAGCAAATCCACCAATTTAATAGCAGCCAAAATGTCCCGTTATATGGTATGTTCCTGCCCCCTACAACAGTTTTGATTGACATTTAGTGATGTCATTTCCTCCCAGCCTTAATTCAGACTTTAGAATTCAAGCCAGCCCGAGCAGTGAAATCAGACCAGAGAATTAGGGCTCCCGCCTGAATCGGGAGCCAACTGGAGTAATTTAAAAACATAGAGACGGAGGTGTGGGGGTGTCGGAATTTAAAAATCTGGAAATGGAGGTGTGGGGGGGCATCAGGAGCACGTGTGAGTCGAGAGTGTATTAAATGGAATGTCCAGACAGTAATTTATGTGTACAGAAATAAAATAATTTATTTTTATTATCTATACACAACAAAAATAATTAAATAACAAAAGAAAACAAAATGGTGTGAGGGAAGGAGTGCAGGGGTGAAATCCAAAACAAACCGTGATGACTCGTCTTTAATCGTCTTCGTGGCGAACCATACATAAACAAAAAAAGACAAAAGAAATGTTAGTGTTTTTTTTTTTGTTTGTTTTAAAAATCCCGCTGCACCAAACCAGTCTCTCCCTCCACCCGTTACTCCTCCTATTTTACTTTCGGACCAACCCCGAACACAGTAGTACGTTCCCTTTAGTATGTAATGTCCCGCCTCTGTAGTCAGTGGAACACCAATCCCCAACTGACAAGTGTCCTTATCCTTCACTTGACTCCAGTGGCTGGAATTTACATACTCGTACTTCCGCCCCTCACCAAGGTGCCGCCCCTCAAAAGATGACTTTTGCCATGGTCACGAGATCTTGGTAAGGGAAGTCCCGAGTTGGTTTGATGCCATCTACTGTCGGGAGGCTGAATCACAGACCGAAATCCCTTTGACTCATCACATATCCCACCCCTCAGAGTGGAGCCGAAGGAACACTCAGAAACCTCTAACCCTTCCCTTTTCCCTCCCTCCCGGGAAAAAAAAAATCAGCATTTTGATGTAACTTACCCGCACGATACCTTATTTGAAAGGCAAAGGGTTGGAGCGCCAGGTACCACCGCGTAATCCTAGCGTTTGAATCCTTCATCGTGTCTAACCACTTTAAAGAAGCGTGATCTGTGATGAGTACAAAGGGTCGTCCCAGAAGATAGTATTTTAAAGATTCCACTGCCCATTTCACTGCCAGGCATTCTTTCTCCACTACCGAATACCTCTGTTCTCTG
>NW_024473129.1:0-2014 GCF_017654505.1 Polyodon spathula | reverse complement strand
GGCAGTAACTTCCGACTGATGTATAGTATCGGGTGTTCTATACCATCTCTCTCCTGGGACAGAACCGCCCCCAGACCAGTCTGCGATGCATCTGTCTGCAGGACGAACTCTCGGCTGAAATCCGGGCTTATTAATGCTGGGGCCTGACTCAAATTAGTTTTAATAGATTCAAAGGCTGTCTGACACTCTGCACTCCACTTAATTTTATTTGGAGCGTTCTTTTTAGTGAGATCAGTGAGAGGGGCGGCTATAGTGGAAAAGTGTGGAATAAAGCGGCGGTAATAACCAGCCAACCCTAACAGTGATCTCACCTGGGTTTTCGTGGTAGGTACCGGTGAATCCAACAAAGCCTGGACTTTTGAAACCAACGGTTTCAATCTACCCTTACCCATTATGAAACCTAAATATTTAGTTTCTTCTTTTCCAATAGTGCACTTTGCCATGTTCGCTGTGAGCCCCGCCCTCCTCAGAGACTGTAAGACGGCTTCTAATCTAGTCAAATGTTCTCTCCAGGAAGAACTATAAATGACTACATCATCGATATACGCAGCTGCATACTCTTGATGAGGTTGTAAAACCTTGTCCAATAGTCTCTGAAAAGTATCAGGCGCTCCATGAAGTCCGAACGGCATAGTACAAAATTGAAAAAGACCCTCTGGGGTTGAAAATGCCGTTTTCTCACGAGAGGCTTTCGTTAATGGAATTTGCCAATATCCTTTCGTCAGATCCAGAGTTGAAATAAACCGAGCTTGCCCCAGTTTGTCTAAGAGTTCATCTACTCGAGGCATGGGATATGCATCAAACTTGGAGATAGCATTCACCCTCCTAAAATCGATACATAATCGTAGTGACCCATCTGGCTTGTCTATTGGTACTATTGGGCTACACCACTCACTTCAGGAAGGTTCAATTACCCCAAGTTTCAACATACACTCCACCTCCCTTCGAACAGAATCTCTCCGACTCTCTGGAATGCGATACGGTCTCTGTCTAACTCTTAGACCTGGCGGAGTGATAATAGCATGTTCGATCAAATGCGTTCTTCCAGGCACGTTAGAAAACACATCACTGAACATATTAATTAGATTGCTTACCTCTTCACGCTGATCAGGAGTTAATTGTTCCCCCATCGGCACCTCAATTGCTAACTCTGGCTCAATCGAGGGTCCAAAATCCTCTCCCTCCTGTACAGGAGATATAAAATGGACTTCCCGTTCTTTCCACGGTTTCAGGAGATTAACATGATAAATTTGACTTTCTTTCCGACGCCCAGGCTGTCGGATCTCATAATTGACTTTACCAATTGCTCGAATAACCTGAAAGGGACCCTGCCATTTAGCAAACAACTTAGATTCCGATGAGGGCAACAATAACAACACTTTATCTCCAGGTCGAAAGTTCCGAATTCTTGCATTTTTATTGTAGCTTTGTTGCTGCTTCTGCTGTGCCGCTTTGAGATTGTCATGTGCCAATCGACCGACTAATTCTAAGCGATCGCGTAACTGCAACACATATTTTACTACATTTTTAGACTCCTTTGACTGTTCTTCCCAGCCTTCTCTTATGAGATCCAAGATACCCCGCGGCTGCCGACCGTACAAGAGCTCAAACAGGGAAAACCCCGTTGAGGATTGTGGTACCTCGCGAACTGCAAAGAGCAAGTAGGGAAGCAGTTTAGCCCAATTGCGTTTTTCTTGATCTACAAAGCGGCGCAACATATTTTTCAAAGTCTGATTAAATCGTTCAACAAGCCCATCCATTTGAGGATGAAAAACTGAGGTTCTAATTGAACGGATTTTCAATAATTTATATAGTTGCTGAATACAGTCTGACATAAAATTAGTGCCCTGATCAGTGAGAATTTCTTTCGGGATTCCCACCCTAGAGAATATTTTTACCAATTCATTCGCTACAGCTACTGCATTCATAGAGCGTAAGGGAACAGCTTCTGGATATCTCGTTGCGTAGTCCACTACTACTAAAATATACCGATATCCTGACTCTGTTCCCTCCA
>NW_024473128.1:0-14063 GCF_017654505.1 Polyodon spathula | reverse complement strand
GACTAATATAATGTACATGTCCTTGTTTGATGCATTTATGCATGATACAACACTATCGCTTCTTTCCACAGTAACCGACTGCACTGTCAACACACGTCTATCGTATCTTAAGCAATAAGTACAGTACCAACAGTGTTGCAAAAAATAAGATAGCCATATTTACGTCTGCAAATTTCCCAGCTCAATCTCTTATGTTGACTTCCGGGACTTCTGTGTTTACGTCACTGTTTACATTCCCGACAAGCACTTCTCCACAATTTAGGCTTCCTTTTCAGCCACATATGTGAATGCACTCAGGCCCCCTAAAACCTCAACTGTGAACGGAAATTTTGAGACGGCCCAAGGCCGACTCAGTAAGTGTGAACGGGGTGCAAGATCCATGCACACCTGAATGCTTCCATCCACGGCCACACAACAGAAACAATGCAGGTGACTTCAATACTATCAATTGTGTGTGGATTAATAACAACAATATAGTTTGTTACAACACAGCCCATCTCTCAGATCAACCACAAACGCTCTCGTTCAAAACGCTGACAGTTTGTAAAAAAAAAAAAAAAAAAAAAAAAAAAATACCAGAATATAAATTGGAACTCCAAGACAAAAATAAATAAATAAATAAATAAATAAATAAATAAATAAACAAACAAACCCTCCGCTCTCTAAAATGAAGTGATTGTAAGACTATGCTGAAATGTTGGTTGGCTACAGGAACCAAGTATCTCTTGAATGGAAAAAAAAATAAAATAATGGCAGCAATGTTATGATATTTTATGGGTTGGGTCAGAATTACCTGTGTCAGACTCAAGGATTTTTACAGAATTTACTGTATCCAGTATAATTTTAAACACAATCCTCTGATTTCTAAACTATGCACAAGGTGTTCTCATTTAATTTATTTTCTAATGCACAGAACAAACAAATCTGACCATGACCAAATGTGGAAAAAGGTCAAAACTCAGCACTCAGCGCAACACCAACTGCAGAATCCTTCTGTTGTACAATTACCTTTTCTGCTAACACTGAATATTATTCACTTATGAACACATATCACGTGATCATGGCAGCGTCTACACCAGATTCAAAACAGTGCCAGCAGCTGTGTGTATGTGCAGAGTTGTACAGTAGCTACTGCAAATGCAATAAAGTGAGTATTGGTATATCGTAAACTTTTGGTTTGCAAGTTATTTTGATGTCGTTCTTAGTTTAGCATTGAACAGGCTATACATAGAAAAACTCTGAAACACAGTAGCTAGAAATAGTTAATTGTACATTAATATCACATCTGTGCAAACTTTGCAGTCGACCTTGCTACTCTGTACTCAGTTGCCTTTCACCTACAGCACAAATGATACAATAGTTGTTTAAACTTTACTCATTTTGATCAAACTGACAGAAAAAAGTACATAAGGGTATTTTTAATTGTAGAAACCAATGCATAAAACAAAACACGCAAACAAAAACAACTTTGGTCTTGATAAATTACGTTTTTGGTATTATATAATCAATTCGTTCTGCATACGGTACCTTTCTCAAAGATTCCCTTAGAGCGTTATGTTCGTGTGTGTATATAAAATGATCGGTAGTTTCCACACTTGAGACCGGTTTAGGCATAGAAGTGACCTTTTCTGAGTACGTCCTTTTATTCTGGTTCCAAGCATATTTGGGAAATTGCTGGATTGGGAATTTTAAACGAAGAACTCTGCAGCAGAGAGCCATTTCTGCTTCAGACTGCGCATGCGAAACGAGACTTAAGACTATTCGCTGCAGTCTCAAAACGAGGCTATACGTGCTGGTGTCTGCTTTTGGCAGCCAGAGGCAAACTGCAGTGAAGTTGTAGTCTGAGATAAACGTCGTTGTGGTTCTGGTGAGTCATTATCAGTATAACCCCGAGAAAAAAATATTTGTTTTTATCGCCTTCCCAAAGAAGCAAAGATGAGAAAAGAGTGGGTGCAGAAAACGAGAGGGGACATCGGTCCTAATTTTCAGTTAAATAACTCATCCGGTTTACAGATGTATCTTCACATATGAGAAACTTAACATTGTTCTTGGTGCAGATCGCAGTGTAGTTTAACAAAGTATTTGTAAATGGGTAATGTTTTATAAATAAACCCAAATACATAATGTATAGACAGTAAATTATAGTTATAGAGGGTGGGCCATGTCATGAAAACATTTAGGCCTAATACGAATTCTGCAGAACTGCACAGGTTCAAAACACAGGGGTAACGTTATACACAGTAGTCAAATATTACATTCAACAAATCGTAAAACGGTGATAAGCATTCATTTTGTATGAAAAATAACACTTAAAACTTTTTTTGTTTTGTTTTAAAGTTATTGGATAAATAAATGTGAGCAACATTCGTGGGACACCCTGCATATGGTGTATCTACTGATGTAATAATAAAGGGCTTATCAATTAAAATATATACTTGAACTTTATTTAACATCTGTCATATTACATATGCAGTACTGCACATATTTTTACAATTAAAACATGATTAAACAGGTGATGCAGCAAAGAGGTAATACTGCATTATACCTGGGCGTGTGCTTCTGTCAGTGGGTTGTAAAAGTTCTTATTAATGCATGTTAAATTAATACAACATGACCGCTGAGTGAATAAAGTCCACTGCTGTGGTACATAGTGAATGTCAAAGTGTCGATGCACTTCTATATTAATGTGTTGATTTCAAAACAAGAAAAGATGCCCTACCCTCACTGTTTCAACCGAGTACCAAGCAATTTCAATTTATTTCTACATTGAGCGTTTTAAAAGACAATTGACTGCAAATGTTCCTCTTATCTTTGCCCCTGAGGTTTTAAACTGACGATGAAAATACGTTGCAAATGCAAATAATTGGTCATATAAACATGACTTTTCCTGTACTTAAATTTGAGCTACCACTGTGCAAACTGGGGTATGTATTTCTTTTTCAAGTTTAACCAGAGATAACACCTTGCCCAGGACCACAACCTCACAATTCACTGTAGAGATAATGCATTTCCAAGGAAAAAAAAAAGATTACATATCAAAAGGATATTAAAAAGGTAAGACAAATAAAATATAAATATGTTTTAACTAGTTTGCTTACAAGTTCTACATTAAATAACGCCGCCAGATTGTTACTGCATGATAGTCAATGATTGTGTAGACGAGGGAAACCGAGGGACTTCGTTGCTTTGTGTTGAGCAAGTTTTATTCCATTTAATTAATACCTAACAACTTCAAATTCCTTAAAGGCAATTGAAAATATGAGTATCGGCACACCCATAATACACTGAGTATTTGTTGTTATTAATTTTATTTAATATTTTTTATTGTTGTTGTTGAGTGATAAAACATAGTGGGCTTGAAAAAAAGTCAGTTTTAAGAGATTTTAAGAGATGACACAACACCCTTCTCCATGAAGGGGTTCTTCTCAGAAATGCACTTCACTAAGGTATCCTCTTCGGCACCAGCTATACAATATACTCTTGGATTTCTTCACAACATTTAGACACCTACAATAAAAGGATAAATATTGTTAATGTAAAACCTACTTAAAAGTGTATGATGATGGCTTGTAGTAAGGATCAGTGTAAAATCCTTTGATTTTACAGAGTAAGTAATCCACAGAACAAAATCTCTTGCTTTCACATTTCTCTCCCTCTTAAATCCTCTCTTGCTCAAAAGCTTAAGTTATGCAAGTGTTCAAAGTGTAAAGAATCCTGGGTGAAAGTGTCCAGTGATCATTTTGAGTGAAACTCCTGGGGCAACACCAATTTTTTGGCCGGGGGTCTGAAGGGCCCCCAAATAATTGTAGACATCATTTCTTGTAACTTGTTTTCCTCATGCACAAAAGCAAAAAAAATTTTCCAAAAAATTATTTGTTTTCGAGAAATTATAAATTTCCATTGGGGTATGTAAACTTTTGACTACAACTATATATATATATATATATATATATATATATATATATATATATATATATATATATATATACACACACACACACACACACACACACACACACACACACACACACACACACACACACACACACACTACCGGTCAAAAGTTTTAGAACACCCCCATTTTATTGAAATTTAAGCAGTTCAAGTCCAGTGAATAACCTGAAATGGTACAAAGGTAAGCGGTAAACTGCCAGAGGTTAAAAAAAAAAAGTTTAGGTTACCAAAAACTGAAAAATAATGTACATTTCAGAGTTATACAAAAAGGCCTTTTTCAGGGAACAAGTAATGGGTTAACAACTTACAGCTGTTCTGCAGCAATGGAAGTAAATTAAGCCTTGAAAGTTGATGCTAACAATTCCTACAGGTGTCCCAACTTTTGTTGATTACTTACAAACCCTCTGTCTGTATAAAAGCAGTGTTGGAACAGACTGTGTTACTACACCCTCTTAAGCATTATTTGGACAGTATTGTACTGCAGGAAGTAGTATATTGCTATCATAATGGCGAGAAAAAGGCAATTAACAAAGGAAGACAGACAGACCATTATAACCCTTAAAAGTGTAGGTCTTTCCTTTAGAGAAATTGCAAAGAAAGCCAAGGTGTCAGTGAGTACAGTTTCCTACACCATCAAAAGGCACTTGGAAACTGGAGGAAACTCTCACAGGAAGAGGTCTGGCAGACCCAAAGCCACAACAGAATCAGAAGACAAGTCAACCGCTTGCGTGATAGGCGGCTCACTGGACAACAGCTTCAAGCACAGCTTAACACTGGTCGAAGTAAGCAAGTCTCAGTTTCAACTGTGAAGAGAAGACTTCGAGCTGCAGGTTTGACAGGTCGAGTGGCAGTAAGAAAGCCATTGCTAAGATGGCAAAATAAGAAAAAGAGGCTTGCCTGGGCCATGAAGCACCGCCAGTGGACTACTGAAGACTGGAAGAAGGTCTTATGGACCGATGAATCAAAATTTGAAATCTTCGGTTCATCACGCAGGGTTTTTGTACGCCGTCGAGTAGGTGAAAGGATGGTTCCTCAGTGTGTGACACCAACTGTCAAACATGGAGGAGGAAGCGTGATGGTCTGGGGCTCTTTTGCTGGATCCAGAGTCGGCGACTTGTACAGAGTGAGTGGCACCCTGAACCAAAACGGCTACCACAGCATTTTGCAGCGCCATGCAATACCCTCTGGTATACGCCTAGTTGGTCAGGGGTTCATCCTACAGCAAGATAATGACCCAAAACATACCTCCAGGCTATGTCAGAACTACCTTAGAAGAAAAGAACAAGATGGTAGGCTTCAAATCATGGAATGGCCAGCACAGTCTCCAGACTTAAACCCCATCGAGCTGGTTTGGGATGAACTGGACAGAAGGGTGAAAGCAAAGTGCAATGTATTTGTGGGAACTTCTGCAACAGTGTTGGGAAGAACTTTCTGAACAATATTTGATTTCCATTGTAGAAAGAATGCCAGGAGTGTGTTTGGCTGTTATATCTGCAAAAGGTGGCTACTTTGAATAGTCAAAAATTTTGATTAAATTTTGTTAAACAAAACGATTCCATGATTTATTTTTTATCTCCAATTGTTTATTTGTTCTATGCTTTAATTTCAGAGTACATTGAGACATTAAACTGGGTAAATTTCAATAAAAACTGGAAAAATGGAGGTGTTCTAAAACTTGTATATATATGTGTGTGTGTGTGTATATATATATATATATATATATATATATATATATATATATATATATATATATATATATATATATATATAATATATGATATCCACTGTTCCATCCACAGCTCCCCCGCCACCACAGAGCACACCACCCTCTCTATTCCCCACACCCCCTGGAACACTTCAGGTTGATGGATAAGTTTATAATAAGCAAGCTCCATCTTGAGTCTGGATGCCACGATCACATTAAATACAGCAATCACATCCCCTGTCAGAACATCAGTTACTTTATTTTTCCTGCTTTTAATGATTGCTAGTTAAGCTTGCCCCACTAAAAACTTTGCCAATTGGCACTTATTCTTTGCCCCTTTGAACTACCTCACCCAAAAAATAAACAGAGTTTCAGAAAAATGTATCTCAAGACCCTAAACATATCTACCAAAAGCCCAAACAGTGATTGCAGGCTTGGATAGTACATAAAACAATGAAACACAGTCTTTCTCTGTAAACAGTAGGGTCACTTCTCTTCAACTCCTGGCTTAGTAATTGCCATAAAGGAATTTGTGCCTATGGTAGTGTGTAGCACTCTCCATTGTAAATCCACTTTTTCTGAAGTGGTGTCTAAAATTCAACCCTCCCACCCTGTGAAGGATATCACGCCATGACAGAGGGCCAGGAGCATACAGTAACTGCTGTAGAGCCTACAGTCTAAAAGCAGCCATCCTACTAGTAAGAGCAACCAGGCCCTGCCCCCCTTCCTGTAATGGTAAGTAGAGCACACTTTGCTTCATCCAGCCCATAAAGCATCTAGTAGCATTGAAGAAGGAGGTTAGGTGAGGGTGAGGGTGAGGGTGAGGGAGGGGGGTTCCACGCACATTAATCTATCCCAAAGCATTGAAGCAACCAGATTATTAATTGTTAAAACTCTACCTCTATAGTAGAGCTTTAACAAAACCCACTTCCAATGCTGCAATCTCCCCTTCACCTGATCTAACACTCCCAGTTCAATAGTGCTGTACCCTCTCCTCCCAGGAGCACTCAGATGCTGAAACACTCTCTTGTTCTAGTGCAGCTCCCCCAGTAAGTCGGGCGGTCTGGTACCCTCCCAATCACCAATTAAAAAAGGGTTGCTTTTATCCCAATTAACACGAGCAGATGACATTTTCTCAAAGATATCCTGGCAGTAACTCAAAGCCTTAATATCTGGACTATTTGTCACAATTGCTGCTATGTCATCTGCTTAGGCCACTACTTTAGAGGCCATGTAAAAGCTGTCTGAGTTTCTGAATAAGGTGCCCAATAGAGATGGAATATAACATCCCAGACAGAGCAACCTTGACAGATGCCTCTCTGCACTGGGAAAGGAGAGCTCAACACACCAATTACCTTCAGCACACTGAACACTTTATTATAGAGCAACTAAATTGTCTCCACAAAATTAATGCTAAAACCAAATTCTCCAAATACATTAAATATTTATGGTCTACCCAATCAAACACTTTTTCTTGATCCAGGGATTTTAGATCAGCTTTAAAACCAAAAAGCTTGGAGGCTGCTATTAGATCCCGAATTAAAAACACATTATCAAAAATAGATCTGTTGGGTGCACAATATGCTCCATAACAGTTCTCAGAAGGTTTGCCAATACCTTAGATAGGATTTTATAATCTGAACATAGGAAGCTTACAGGATGCCAGTTCTTCAAATTACATAATCTCCTTTTTTTGGTAACAAAGTCAACACTGCACACCTGCAGCTCTTTTTGCTGTATACTTTCCTTGAAGACTTCAAAATGGCCTCTCCCCACATCAGACCAAAGCACCTTAAAGAACTCAACTGGTAGTCCCTCAATACCTGGTGCTTTACTATTATTTAGTCATGCTAAAGCCTCACTGAGGAAATGCTGGGACACTTTGGACTCCTGTACAGCCTCTGATGTGTGTAAGTCTGTGTAGAAAGCTACAGCATGCCTCTGGATCCCTAATGTGCAACTAAATTTAACTGCTATTTAAAACCTGTCCAATCTGGCCAAAGATGCCAGCCAAGGAGACCCTTTTGCCCATGTGTACTGTCTGTCATTAGGGTGCAGATTCCTGCAAGTATCCACCAGCTCATGCAGTGTTAACACAACACGTAGCTCCCTGACTGAGCTAGGGTGAGGGACTGAGCTGGGGTGAGGCTCTGAGCTGTTCCTATCTGATTGCTTATTTTCAGTGCAGTTGAAATCCCCAGCAAACAGAACAATCTCCTCAAACTGATACTGAGCCAGTACGCCATTCAGGGATTTTTTTTTTTTTTTTTAAAAAACACCCTCTCTTACGTCATTTGGAGGATAAATGTTAATAAAAACTAAGGTTGTATTTCCCACCCATACCTGAACCATTAATAACTGCCATTTAATTACTTCTGTTACTTTAAAGGAATCTGGAGTAAAACATTTTGCAAATAAAATGGCTACTTCAGCACTAAAATTAGAGCCATGACTGAGAAAGGCTGTCCCCTCCAACTCACTGACCGAGTCTGTCTAATTTTTATCATCAGTGTGTGACTCCTGGAGAAAACTGACCCACTTTTTTTTAACCAAATCTCTACATCCATTCACATTTGGGGTCCCCAAACTAAGGTTTTGCATTGAGAGATTATAGAGAGAGGTATATGGACACACAATTAGAAAAAACACCAAGTAAACAGGAAAACAAAAAAGTACTTGAAGGTGCTTAAACATTATCATTGCATTTTTAGAGTAGAGCGTACTTTACTCATCGCATTATTCAGTCTATCTTTCTTTTTTCTATCCCTAAAGATTTAGCATTGTGCAACACATGCTGAGCTGAGCTCAGAAACAGCTTGAGATCGGGAAAGTGATCGACCACACTAATCCCCCTCCTTTCTTTAACCAGTTTTTAAAAAAGCTTGAATACTCTCAGCGCTGTACCCTCCTGTCAATTGCTGACTAGCTGACAGCTCGGAAGAGAAAGAGGAGTCAGTATCACTGTCTTCTTCATCACTCACTGTGCTGTCTTCATGGTTCTCATCACTCTGACTTTCTAGACCAGTGCTGGTCCCTCTCTCTGCATTTTCAGAAAAGTGCTCACGTTTTGCAGCACCCTAGTGCTTCAATCCCTCTTTCCTCTTTCTATTGGGGAATTTAAATTCCCCACATCCTTATTTACTTCTCCCCCATCTATCTCTTCCCCTGAAACTACCACTCCCCGATTTCTGCTCTAAAGAGTACCTTGTTCCTCTAGCACTTCACCCCGCTTTATGTCTTTCTGTACAGCAGTTCTAGCCTGCACTCCTAGCTTCGCCTGCTCACTCTCTCCCACAGTGGCTGAGATTTTCTTACCCGCCGGTACCCCAGCCTCAGCCCCGACAATCCCCATTGTGTCACGCACCACCTCTCTGTTCTCCTGTGTCCCCTGAGGCTATTGCTATTTTCCCCTTCAGCTCCCAAATCCTCTGCTATATTCCCTGTTTGATCAACTCCCTGACCGGGCGTCTCTACAGTATCTTCAGTGGGATTGCTCTCCCCTGAGGTCCCTTCCCCCGCATTATTGTTTTTCCCATCACCTTGCTTACAATTTGTTGCTTTATGCCCTTCATGACCACATTTGAAACATTTCATTAATTCAGACGAAGCAAACATAACGTATTCACTTCCATCTACTCGAAATTTTAGTACAATGTTGAGGTCTCCATTAACAACATTCAGCAACTTATAGAGCTGTCTCCTAAAAGAAACAACATGTTTCAATTCAGGAGACTTACAGCCTAGAGAGACCTTTGAAAGTCTTGACACAATCTGCTCAGCTCTTTAACACTGAGCTCATTACTCAAAAACAGTGGAATATTTGAAATTCTTATTTTTTGAGTAGAGGTTGTAAGTGGCAAAACAGAAACAAGAGCCCTGTCTACCACTAATCCTTCCTGAACTATTCTCTGCACCAACTCTTCTTCATTCATAAACACAATGACAGCTTTATTCATTCATGATGCTAACCTGATATTTCCACATCTTACAGCTTTACCCAGTTCAACAACACACGTTTCAACAGATACATGGGAATCTACTGTCATTTTTATTCCATGTCTCCGTGTAAGATTGATCAAAATTAGGCCCCGGGGTTTGGCATAACGGCCTTTTGTTTATAAAAACCAAACTCTTAATCTGATTTTTACAACTATGACATAATAAAGGATGAAAAATGAAAGGAAAAATAAAAGCAGGGACAAACCCCTCACTCACTCTGAGCTCCACACTCTGCACACCCGCTGCAAGCACTCCCGACAGACACAGCGACAGACAGCGATAGATAGATAGAACTGAAAATATTTTTCTGGACAAAAGCCCTCCAGCTGTGTAGAAAGAAAAGTAAGCGTATGTGTGTGTGTGTAGTGTAGCGTGCATGGGGAAAAGGCAGCAGCAGGGCTGGTAGGTGAAGTAATCACACACAAAGACATAAGCCCGATATACGCTCCTTGCAAAGGAGCCGGCTCTTTTGTACAGCGGTATTGGTGCTATGCTTTAGTGCGAGAGGTCCCAGGTTTGCACCCGACCTCTGCCTGTGTGTGGATTGCCCCGGCCTGTGTGATGCTCCTGCCTGCGTTACCGACACTTGTTTTAAAAAGTCAGTATTAACAGAAGTTTTATATGCAATGTATTTAACTTGAACAGTAGGCCTATTAAAACATGTTTTTGGGGAATGATTGAATTACAAATGGCTGTAAAACATTAACCTTCATTAAACTTTAACTTTTGATATTACAGAGTAGGTTACATCCTTGTAAGTTTTAATTGATTGTTATCTCCTACATGTCCAGGTTGCTGTTCTCTGTGTCATATACATTTTTACAGTATTTTACAGTATGTAAACAATGCAGCTGGCTAAATCTTAAGACCCCGCAGCACGATTTGTGTTGCATCACGTTATATTAAACTATATTGTTGGACATTGTTCAAAACTATATTGCCATACTTAAGGTATTCGATTTTTATCATTTCAATGTTTTGGTTATGTGCAGCTGCAATTCACTTGGAATTTTAAGACCTTGGCCTTGTCCAAAACGTGTCTAACTTGCAGGATTCAGAAGATGCCAATATTTTAAAACCAGACTGCAGTCCTGATTTATGGATTCGGTTTACTTGTAGCGCTATTTACACCATTTGTGAGAGAGGAAAACAAGCACAAGCACACGTAGCGCTATTTGTACACACCTTGGTAGCATTTCTTCTCAATACAATTTCCGCATTGGAGTTTTGAACCGTGTGGAAATGGCATTTATTCCCTACATTTTCCCCTTCCTTTTCCGCTCAACTTTTGAAAGTCCATACAGTGGTCCATAAAGTAAGGACCGTGCGAGTATTCATTATGTTTTCCACCTTAAAAAAATAATGTTTGCCGGAAATCTATGTGAGTTTCTAATAGAATAAGAAAGTTGTCCCAATTGAATTTAAGTATTTAATCGATGGAAGGATATTATTCTTTGATGTTAATCTGTAACATTTTAACAAAGCAGTTGCTTAACACCCTTGTTTATATATAATATATATATATTAATATATATATATATATATCTCGTAATATACGGTATATGATATATATGTTTGTGTGTGTTTCATAATTTACCCGAAAACGATTCAGACGTCATTCATAGATGCATTCAACAGAACTTATATTAAATGTCTGTATTTTTAACGCCCACTGGACAGGATGACCATGATAACCCGTGCATTACTTCATACTCAAGGCACTGTGTTTCTTTTATAACACCTCCCACGGGTTATCCCCGGCGGAAAGTCAAAGCATATAAAACTGAGAGCAAACACTACAGCTTAGAACTTGTTGAGAACTGGCTCAATTTTCAATTTGGAGCACCGGATTGCTGTAACTTTTTCTTCAATTTACGACTTCATTGACAACGCAGAAATGGAACCAACTTTATTTCAGTCTATTTTAGGCTTTGTCCTGCTTGTACAAGCATTCGGAAAACAAATAGAAGGTAGACAAAATGCTACATTATATATCAATATAATATTGACCTTGATTTTTTTAACTTTTGTATGCTACCGAAATTGTATTGTGATCGAGATGCTATTTTATTCTGTCGCACAGATTTGTAAGTACCGAAACAAACAATGCTCGATTTATTA
Source organism: Polyodon spathula (assembly GCF_017654505.1). Lineage (NCBI taxonomy): Eukaryota > Metazoa > Chordata > Actinopteri > Acipenseriformes > Polyodontidae > Polyodon > Polyodon spathula. Next base: position 2,284 of record NW_024473128.1, on the reverse strand, counting down.
ATGTTTTACAGATAACAGGGAGATTTGTCTGTTGCCCCCGGACGAGGGACCCTGCCGCGCTCGCCTACCTCGCTACTACTATAATAGACATACTGAAAAATGTGAAGAATTCAACTATGGAGGCTGTGAGGGAAACGCCAACAACTTTGCAAACTTAGAACATTGCGAAAAAACTTGCTGGAAGAGTAGAAGTAAGTATTTGAGGCACCTTTACATAATTTATGTCTGCCTTTAGTGTGCCACATGATGGAGTATACGTTTTAAACTGGTACCCACTATACTATTGTACAGCAAATATACGTTTTGACTGGTACCCACTATACTATTGTACAGTAAATATACGTTTTGATGTCAGTTGCTTAAACCTGGTTCCAGGAGACCTAGTTTGAGGCAGCTTTGCCCAGACTCCCCTGGTGCTGTACCACAGTGGCCTGAAGTCTGGCCTGAAACCAAGTTCCAAGCCACAAAGTGACTGTGTGTTTCATTGGGTCAATAAATTGCAGCCCAATGTGGTACTGTGTAGGAATTTAATTTAGCAGTCTACTTGCTTAAAAGTTACAGCTTGTACTATACAATACATGCAGATGAGCTTACATTCAATCAGTTCAAACTGCAAAAATCTGACAACTCTTCACCCCCCCCCCAGAGATCGGAAAAATCTGTAGGTTGGAGCCTGAAGAGGGACCGTGCCGTGCAATGTTTAAAAGATACTTCTACAATTTCACGGCAATGGAATGTCAAGTATTCATTTACGGGGGCTGCCTTGGAAATGAAAACAGATTTGTTGACAGAAATGTCTGTCGCAACTATTGTGAGCCGCAGAAAAGTAAGTACATGTATTTTATTGATTTATTTATAATTTTCTTTGTAGAGCTGCTGTAGCCAAAAGTATACTTTTTACTTCATGTTTAAAATACGTCAACATATGTGACCTGTGCCGGATTTGAATTTCAGAAAGTCCATGGTATTTGCCTGCTGTTTTTATGCATTTCTGCAACATTTAATACTGAAAATGTCTTTCTTATAGAGACACCCTCTGTCTGCAATGGTCCAGTGGATCAGGGAACCTGTTCTTCTTCTATACGCCGATATTACTACAATCCAATCATCAAATCATGTGTGGAATTTTTATATACAGGATGTGGAGGGAATGCCAATAATTTTGCTACCAAGCAGTCTTGCAAATCCATCTGCATGAAAGGTATGTGAATACATTATATGGGCACAAGCATGGCTTAGTCTTGATTAAATGGTTTACCGCCTTGCCAGGTGAATAAAATCCTTGAACTCAATTCCATTTCTTTTCCCCTGGTTAAATAGATACCAATAACTAAATATTTATGGTTGTTACTATTTTTAGGCTGTAAATGTATTTGTCTTTTTGTTCTTCAGTGTGAAGAGATAATATACCTGGTATTCTGTAAAAGTAAGTCCATGCTGTGTCAAAGGTATATTTAGAATTAGAGCAATTGCCACCAAAGGCAGAGTTTGAAAAAAATCACCTTAAAATGTTACTAAAACAGCTGTCTTTCGTTATCCATACCCATATATAACTGGAAAAACTCCCATTATTGGTTCATAACATCATTTGCCTATACATTTTAATTTGCCTGCTATATATTAATGGTTACCTATTCATCAGTGAAATTTCCTCTGCTAGAATGGTTGGCTTTTGAACGAGATTGGCTTTTTTGTTTGTTTTTTTTTTTTTTTTTTTTTTTTTTTTTTTTTTTTTAAAAATACATTTTGTAAAACGCTTTTTTTTTTTTTTTTTTTGTTATTTTTTTTAACAATGTCGAACGCTTTTTTTCCATTTCAGAAACAAGGATATACAAAGTTAAGGAAGATGAGATGGAAACCCACAGGAAAAAAAATATAAAAACAATTTACTGAATATTATAGTTTGCCATACATAATTCTATTCATATGTAAAATAAGTTATAAGTAGTTCAAATACTATCCCAATCACATGTCAAAGTAGCTTTTTTTTTTTTTGCACTGGGCAAAGTATGAATGATTCAAGTATGTTGAATCATTTTAAACATGTGATGTACTGTAGTTTTCCCTTGCTTTAGATTAAAAGGGGAATGTGAAATGGTTTGTTTCCAGGGCAGTACAATTCCACGAAAGAAACAGATGTGTTTTACAATAAACATTGAATATTCAGTTTGTATTTGAATGGATGTAGTCTGCATTTCTTCTACACTTGTAATAGATTTGTACAAAAAAGTTTCATCGGATTCCCTTTCAAGTGGAATGACAACCAAATTGGAAGAGCCTCTCT
>NW_024473127.1:0-6352 GCF_017654505.1 Polyodon spathula | reverse complement strand
TTAGGAACCCTTCTCCTACCCTTATTCTGCAGTCCAGTCCCTTTGCGAATCCCAGCAGCGGACAGACTGTTCCTCGTAGCCCCTGTAGAGAACAGGGAATTGCAGATGCAAAGGACCACAACGTTATCCGACACTGATTCCAGTTATCCCATTCCGGTCTTATTGTAGATAATCCTCAGAAGTTCTCAGGCAGACAAACAAAACAAACAACCCACCAGACTGGCGGCACATGCTCCCTTTTGGGAGCTACAGGCTACAGGTGTGGGCCAATTAAGGCCAATGATAGTCTAACAATAGTCAAACCCTAATTGCCTACCTAACCACACCTGCAGCCTGTTGGTCCGTTAACTCCTTGACATCATGGCAGGCATGTATGCTGCCCACAGGTCCATCTGATCATTACTGGCAACCTCTGTGGGCTCATACCAAGCCTGCCATGAATGACTCCTGGTGGTAAACTTGTGAGCTGGCTCACAAATATATATATATGAAAGAGAGAAAAAGAGAAAGAAAAGTAGATGGGCTTTGGTGAGTTACAGGAAAATAATTTCATCTAGGGTTTCTGGGACTTCATAAATTATTCTTTTAAATAATTATTTTAGAGACAATTATTGGGACAGATATCTCAAGATGAACTGAAACTTACTGTCTTGGTAAAACAAAACAAAAAAAATGACATATTTTTGCTTTGGCTGGTGCCCCTAAATTGTTTGTATTGGTTGTGTCCATTTGAGTTATTATTATTATTATTATTATTATTATTATTGATATTATTATTGTGCTGCCACCTTCTTCACCAGGTCTGCCTTGAAAAATAGATTTTAATCTCTGTGGGACTTTCTCATTTATATAAAGGTAAAAAAAAAACTAAAGTTCACGACTGTGCCAGAGTTATGTAAATGTTATAATAAAAGACCCTCTGCTAAATATTAGGATACCAGTGATAACACTGTGTATCCCTCCTAGGATCCCTAGTATACTAATTTATTGTACATGTTGACAGAATTAGGCATGTGTTTTGCATTAAATAAGTAAGGACAGACTTGGGTTACGCAGAGGACATATTTCCTGAGAAACAGAGGTAAGATACAAACATTCTGGTACTCGGACAGTGCAGTTTTAGTTTAGCCCAGTGCTTGGACTAAAACTATACTCTTTGTTCTGCTTTATTACTCAGAAAACCACTTCAGAATAACTTAAAAAGGCACCAAGAAAAAAACATGCTACTTGTCACCCTAAACCCATTTTACTGTGATAAAATGGTAGATAATTTTAATGAAACACTCATGCTCTACATCTTGATAACAAGTTCATTATTTTTGTCAAATTCCTTGCAATGGTTACATAACACTGATGGGATAAACTAAACAAAGCTGATGCTGCCCTTTCATGTCATTCTATTACTGCTCAACTTGACATTAAACGCGGTGTAGAAGGATGCTACCTAATTTCTTCACTCAGTGATGATATGCCAATATTGAAGACAGAGGAATTAAAAAGGCACAAGAAACCGATCTATATCTATTACCCTTTATCAATTGTTTTCATGCTGGATGCTTGCCAAGCAAGGGAAAGAAAACACAACACCAAGCCAGTGAAAATTCAATTTTAGTCTATGCTATTCTGCTTGCTCATTAATAAAAAGCTGCTAGAGAAAGGTACATTTATTTTACTTAATTCATACACTATCGGCTACTATAGCCACTGCTGGATACACTAGAGAGAGGGTGTTGTAATTTGGTATTGGCTTTAGGCTGATATAGGGTCTAATGCAATTTACTAAGAGAAATGGCTTCTGGAAAATTCAAATTCATGGAATAAACTAGGGGTAGAACAACTACTTATTTATTCAAATAGTCAAGGTAAAAATAGTTGGTTAAATTCTGTAAGTTACACCTCAGCCACGCAAACTAAAAATAAAAAAAAATAATAAAAAAATGATACCGCAAAAAAATTACCTTCGTAACCCAGAACATTTAAATTCATCCATCCGGAAAATAAAATCACTACGGCAGAGTGAATCGAAAGCCACCTGAGTAACATGGGAAGAAAATAAATAAAATAAGAGAACACAATCACATAAACGTGTTTGCGTGCGAGGAAACGAGAGCAACCAGCCAGCACCTTACCCCATTGCTTCTACTGTAACGTGCGAGCGCTGGGCAGCCTAACAAACACAAAAACAGCTCCTGCCTTACTCCAATTGAGCAAATATCTGGATATCTGCTGTACGCTCCGAATCTTTATATAGCCGCTGTAAATCTCGACTAATTTACCCATTTCAACCTTGATTGTTTAATTAAACCAAACAGCCTCAATCCAGTTGAACTTTTAAACCTGGTGTAGAATTGCTCTAGTGGAGTTGCCCATGCCTCTTCATCATCGTTATCCAACCAAAGCTTCTGGTTCTACGTGGCGGCCCTGTAAGCTGTGTCGAGGAACCGAGGAACCCAACAAGTAGTAACAGGGGCGACAGTTGGTTGTTTTCTGGGCGTACATTTAAAATGGAGAGGATAAACAGCTTTAGCAGCTGAAGCTGGTGGAATATTTGCATTTCATACGACAAATTGGGTAAAAGAGATTAAGGAGATTGAGAAAATAAAAATAATGGAAAGTAGAGATAAAATATTGATGCCAAAATGGGTGTTTAAGAAACCAAACATGTAAACTGTTAGCTACAATAATTAGCAAGAAAGGAAATAAAATGGAAAATAAGATAAAAGAGCAGGAATATGTTAAAAAAAAATCCAAAATCTCGGAAAACATGTTATAGTTTTTTATTGTAATAACATATCCAAAAAGTATATAGGAAAAATATATGTATCGTTTATTAAATCTAATTATATATTACCCTATAGATATAGATAATATATTATATATATAATATATATATATATATATATGTATATATACATATATATATGAACATATAGACAATTAGACAACACACACACATTTTCCCCTTCAATATACTTAGTATTTACTTACTTAGGGCCATAGACAAACTAAAGGAATTTAAAGAAAAGGATAGTGTGATTTTTACAGATTATCTTAGTCGATACAGGCATTAGAATCAGAAATAGGAGACAGGATAGATATCAATTACAAAATTATTCAGTAATGACATACTAGCTATAAAAATGGTAAATATATTCTGGGAGCCTGGATTCCAAGTCACTTTAAAAAAAAACTTGACATAATAATACCTTTGAGTCCTGCAGAGGTGAATGCTGTTGCTAAACAAACATAATGGGAAAGCAGTGAGAAGGGAAGAATGTATTATAAAAATCATTAAAAAATAGGGAAATACAAACCTATAGAGAAAGAGAAAAGCAGGGAGGAATAAACTAATATTAATAGACTAAGGTTAGGCCATACAGCATTAAATCATCATGTACACAGGATTGGGAGCCATGAGAATGGGTTGTGTAGTAATTGTGGTGAACAAGAAACAGTGGAACATATATTCATGAAATGCAATACATATATTCAGCAAAGAAATATATTCAACAGAAAATGAAGGGAAATATAAATTGAAGCAGCAACAGTAAATGACATTTCGAAGGTAGAAGGGAGAGAAAAAGTGAAATGGGAGAAAATAAAAGGGAATAAATAATGTACATATAGAAATCTATAGGGCAAATGTATGTCTTAATACAATCCACTGTATGTTTGAAAGGCATAAAGAACACATTTTTAAAATGTCCCACTACAACAAACGAATTCAAAGTTGCCACAAAACTATTCCTTGCATGATATACTACTCAGACTGGGCGCCAAGTTAAATAAACCAATTAAGTACAAAATCCATTTTTTTGAAAGAACTCAGAACACAAGCTGTGTTGATGTCATTTGTTCAATTTGTGTTCTTGGTAAGTAAATAGCAGATTCTGAAGTCACCCTCTCTCCCCTCTGAAGATATGGGATTGTGCTTTAACATTTTCATGCTCTCTCTCCCCCATTCTGCTTGCTCGATCCTGCAGATCACAACTACATTATTAATTTATTCACAATACGATCTCAAGTGCCAGTATACAGTGGATGTGGGAAATGCATTTTGATTGTAAGCAGGGTATGGTGCGTGTGAAGTACAGAAGGTTGGAGTATGTTATTTACTGAGTGTGGCATTTACATTGAGTTGGTTGCAATGTGCCATTTCACTGGGGGGGGGTGGGGGGGACATTGTGCAAGGAAAGCGCTGGGCTTCTTGGCATATAAATGTTGTGGCAAAACCTGACTCACTGGGGGGGGGGGGGGGGGGGGGGGGGGGGGGGGGTGGGGGGGGGGGGGGGGGGGGGGGGGGGGGGGGGGGGGGGGGGTGGGGGGGGGGGGGGGGGGCAATGAATACATGTATGCAGTATTTGGCAGTGAGCTGGAATATGTTTTTTGTGGCATTCTTGGTTGTCTTGTTTAGCTCCATTCTAGATTTATTTTACACTGTAGTTTCAAAATGGTCAAGAATTTGCATTTATACATGGTCTATCTACTGGGAGTTTTTTCTAAGTTTATTTTTAGTGCTACAATATTTGATATTAAACCATTTTACCAGACTAATTTCTTTAGTCTTGCGCTGTTCTTTCCAGATTTATTTTCACTGCAGCACCTTGATCCGTGCCTTGTTGAAACTAGATTTATGTGCAAAGATGTTCCTGAGTAGAGCTTCAGTTATGGGGAAGACAAGGTGGGATGCAAGTTCTGCTATTGTCTACTCTTTCACAAAAGAGCTCCTGTATCCCCTGTATTGGTGGGAATGTGTGATCTTGTTTCAGGTCTAGGCAGCACTCAATCCACTGCTGTTCTAGGTGAGGTGGTAACCAGCTTGCCAGACGCTGTAGCTGTCTTTGAGTGCTCACTTAAATTGGTAAGCTTAACTTTTTAAAGGGGGTGCTACAAATTCCTGGGGGTGTCAAATTCTGGCATTAATGGATCATGAGCATTATTAAATTGATAAAGTAATTAAAACCAGGAGACTATATTGTACTGAACTGAAAAAACTGCTTGTTTAGCAAATAGCTACTATATACTGTAAATAATGGCATTATGGGGACTAGGGACTGTTAAGTTTACTCCAACAATATTTCACACAAGAGCATAACTTGGGATGCTACCCTTAAAAGCTCTTGCATGTACAGTACCTGTTTTTCCTGCTAGAATACCAGTTAAGATTTTCCTTTTGACATCTAAAACGTCCAGTGCCTTTTACAGGCTGTGTGCATGTGCTTCCAGCTCCGGCTGTCACTCAACATTTAAAAGAAACCCCTGACTTCAAATACTTGTTTATTCACAATTGTATATTACTTAGTTGTATTTAAGTATAGGGTGTACAATGTAGCAAGATGCAAATTGATACTAGATGTACCTTTTAAACTTACCTGTAAGCAATATTGCAGTGACTATATTACTATGGTGACACTTTCATTATGGGAGTGACTAGGACTACATAGTGTTTAATCCATGGTCTATAGATACCCTTAATATAAAGTATAAGCAATGATAAACTACATCAAACCTACCCTGCTGAAGGCATTAGTCTAATTATATCTATATCATTTGACACTGTGACCAACACCTTCATCCAGGTACATTTGTCTGGAGTGTATTGAGCTCAAATCAGTCCATTTTTTGTAAGGAAATGAGATGATAGGGTAGTTACAAAATTAATAGCATCTAAAGTCTGTATATACACTTCTAAACGATTCTACTATGCCCGGGATTTTCTTTGGACCGATTAAAAAATTTCCATCCCAGTCTATGTTAACTATCTCCCGCACCCTTTGCCGGTTGGGAGCTGGACGTTATGTTTGGGGAAGAACCTGCATACACCAGGTCCCCATTACTTGTGTGCCTGTGTGTATAGTGAATGGCAAAATAATGCATATTTCAGTGTAATTCTCAAACTTAAGACCAATAGGAAAAATAAATAAATGCTTGCACAGTAGAGATGTGGAAAGGACTGGCTCAATGAGAATGGAAATACCCAAAGAGCAAGGAACAGCAGGGAAGCAAGAGTTGTAATAACCAAGTTTTAGCTGTACAAATTCCCTTAAAACCTGATGTCCAGTCAAAAGACAGTTGGGATCCCTGCTGTTGATAGAGAGTTGGTGCTGTGTAGAAATGACAGCCTGCACTTTGACATTATATACTCCAGGAAAGCCCATCACTCTGGGTATAGGAAAGGAAAATAAATGCAATCTCTATGCAGTAAAAATATTTAAAAGAAAGCTTACTTTTATTTTTGTACAGCTGAAAAGGGCTTTTTGGCTGAAACATGTATAGCTATCTAAGCACTCTCTACCTTGACACTTTCATTAGCATGGGAGGGGGGTACGCCTCATATCAAGCTGTATTTAGC
>NW_024473126.1:0-9997 GCF_017654505.1 Polyodon spathula | reverse complement strand
CCCGAACCTAACCCTAAAAACCCTAAACCCCCTGACCCTAACCCTAAACCCTAACCCTAACAACCCAAACCTAACTGCAACCCTAACCGCACACCTATCCCTAACCCTTACCCCCTCTGCACCCCCACCTCTAACCCTATCCCACTCTGTACCCCCACCCAGATTCTACCAGAGAACCGACGACTCGGCAGCAGCCCAGCAACACGGCCCAGGAGAACCTACCAGGTCCACAGACACATCGACACGGACAAAAAGAACACAGACTGGAGCCTACAAACTAACAAGAACATTCTCATCATTGGTGACTCCAACCTCCACAGAATCCCGGACCACACCCAGAGGCAAATACAGATTGAAAGCTACCCAGGGGCAAAATTCCTACATGCAGCCAACCTTCTGGACAAAGCCAAAACAGACAGAGGAGTGACCAAAGTGATCCTATCATTTGGAATCAACAACAAGGACCAGAAAGTCAAAGAGACAGCCATCAAAAACCTACAGAAGATGTACAGGTCAGCAAAGAAAACCTTCCCAGCTGCAGAAATCAAAGTGCCACTAGTGAACTTCTCACAAGCACTTGACATGCAGGACCAACGGAACTTGGAGGAACTAAACAGATTCATCTCAGCCAACCTGCCACACATTCCACTGTTACCAACTGAGAACTTCCGAGTCGGCAGAGACAACATCCACTGGACAACCAACACAGCCAAGGATATGCTCCAGCACTGGTGCCAGCATTTAAACTAGGAGACCCCACAAGCCCAAACATCTCCAGGGACGGGGCATCAAACATAGTGAACTCCACGATAGACCTACACTAGAAAAAGAGATTTGAAACAAACAAAAAAACAGAAAAATAAATCCAAAAACAGTCAGATGGCCCGTGCACCTTTCTTTCCCTGGAAAACCAACCAAGTGTAGGGTTCTCAGGGAAACAAAGTTCATACCTAACCCTAACCGGCCAGTGCCTCTGACTCAGGAGAAACAAAGAAGTTTAAAATGTTTTTCAAATGTTTTTTCAAAATGTTTTTTATTTTTTATTTTTTATTTATTTATTTTTTTTTTGCTATAACTTGCCTTTCCCACAGAGCTAAACCACACATTCCAGAGTGATTCAAACCTACCAATGGAACTCTGGAGAGTGACGATAAAAGCAAAAAGGGCAATTAGCAGTCAGTCAGGGCAACCTTTGAACCTGATCATCACCCCAATTAAGGGCAGATCAATAGGGGCCTCTAGCCCAGCCCAGAGGGTGTTGCTATGCAAACTTGAAATGCATAAAATGATGACCAGGTAATTCAGTTTTCAGAACACCTGATGAAGCCTAATGAAGAGGCGAAACGTTGTGCACACCTAGAAGAAAAAGAAATTGAGGAAACCAACAGAGACCAAGGCAAGAGATCCAACAGGACAGGATTCTCTACCATCTCCTGGTTACCACAAGGATACATTGAATAGGAACTTAGAACTAAACTAACTTTTCTTTTTCAGGAAATAACTTCTCTTTTTTTTTTTTTTTTTTTTTTTTTTTTTCCCTTTTGCAGCAACTAACCACAAATACATTTTTCTTTTAGGATATCTTGCAAAAAAACTAACCTCTTCCTTTCCCAGCACTTAAATACCACGGTACCAACACAGCCATCATTCACAGTACTCCAAGAAGGTAAGTATAGATTGTGTTTGTAGTGGAAACCTAACGGTGCCAACGTAAGCTACAAATCACTCTCTCGCCACCCACCCCACCTACACAGCACTTCAGAAAGGTAAGTATAGATTGTGTTTGTAGTGGAAACCTAACGGTGCCAACGTAAGCTACAAAACAATCGGTTCTCTCATTTCTCACACCACCTACAGTACACTCCAGGCACACTACAACACATCACCCTAACCACTCTTTTTCTTTTTCAGGAAATAACTTTCCCTTTTTTTTCCTTTGCAGCAACTAACCACAAATAACATTTTTTTTCCTTTTTTTTAGGATACCTTGCAAAAAAACTAACCTCTTCCTTTCCCAGACAACACATCACCCTAACCACTCTTTTTCTTTTTCAGGAAATAACTTTTTTTTTTTTTTTTTTCCTTTTCCTTTGCAGCAACTAACCACAAATAACATTTTTTTTTTTTTTTTTTTTTTTTTAGGATACCTTGCAAAAAAACTAACCTCTTCCTTTCCCAGACAACACATCACCCTAACCACTCTTTCTTTTTCAGGAAATAACTTTCCCCTTTTTTTTCCTTTGCAGCAACTAACCACAAATAACATTTTTTTTCCTTTTTTTTAGGATACCTTGCAAAAAAACTAACCTCTTCCTTTCCCAGACAACACATCACCCTAACCACTCTTTCCTTTTCAGCACTATGGAACCCTCCATACACCCAGTAAAGGCTTTCTACAGATTGATCCAAACAATTCACCATTTGGACAACGTGAATGAAGCTATCATCAACAATAGAGTCCCGCCTGGAATGCTGAAACAAACCAACCACTTGCAACTCTACATCAAACCAGCCCTGCCAACTCCAGCCACGGCAGAACTCTTAGCAGCCAATGCTAAGAACTGGATGCACACAAATCTTCAAATCCTGCAAATACACTATGAAGATACACTCTCCAGACTACAAAAAGACCTGCACAGAATACCAACTGGGAACTGGGAGGAACCATTCCAGAAGGCTAAAACGTGGGCCTGCAGGAACTTCGGGAAGAAGATCAAGCAGGCTACCTTCCAGACAGCTTTTCTGATGGCACACGAGAACACCACCAGACGGCGGAGTCTCCCAGACCCACCAACAGAAGCAGACGCGGACTGGCTGTGCATCCAGGCCACTACATGTGCTGCCCAGATCAAGACACCGACTGGAACCACTAAACCTACCTCGGATTCTAATCAAACTGCCTCTCCTAACCCTGAACCTAACCCTAACCCTAACCCTAACCCTAACCCTAACCCTAACCCTAACCCTAAACCCCCCAACCCTAATCCTAACCCCACCTTGCAACCCCTAACCCTAACCCCAACCCTGCAACCCCCTAACCTAACCCTAACCCTAACCCTAACCCTAACCCTAACCCTAACCTAACCCCAACCCGAACCTAACCCCACCTTGCACCCCGAACCTAACCCCACCCCTAACCCTAACCCTAACCCCCTAACCCTAACCCCAACCCTAAACCTAACCCCAACCCTAACCCTAACCCCAACCCCAACCCCCGAACCTAACCCCAACCCTAAACCTAACCCCACCTTGCAACCCCGAACCCAAACCTAACTGCAACCCTAACCGCACACCTATCCCTAACCCTTACCCCCCCTGCACCCCCACCTCTAACCCTATCCCACTCTGTACCCCCACCCAGATTCTACCAGAGAACCGACGACTCGGCAGCAGCCCAGCAACACGGCCCAGGAGAACCTACCAGGTCCACAGACACATCGACACGGACAAAAAGAACACAGACTGGAGCCTACAAACTAACAAGAACATTCTCATCATTGGTGACTCCAACCTCCACAGAATCCCGGACCACACCCAGAGGCAAATACAGATTGAAAGCTACCCAGGGGCAAAATTCCTACATGCAGCCAACCTTCTGGACAAAGCCAAAACAGACAGAGGAGTGACCAAAGTGATCCTATCATTTGGAATCAACAACAAGGACCAGAAAGTCAAAGAGACAGCCATCAAAAACCTACAGAAGATGTACAGGTCAGCAAAGAAAACCTTCCCAGCTGCAGAAATCAAAGTGCCACTAGTGAACTTCTCACAAGCACTTGACATGCAGGACCAACGGAACTTGGAGGAACTAAACAGATTCATCTCAGCCAACCTGCCACACATTCCACTGTTACCAACTGAGAACTTCCGAGTCGGCAGAGACAACATCCACTGGACAACCAACACAGCCAAGGATATGCTCCAGCACTGGTGCCAGCATTTAAACTAGGAGACCCCACAAGCCCAAACATCTCCAGGGACGGGGCATCAAACATAGTGAACTCCACGATAGACCTACACTAGAAAAAGAGATTTGAAACAAACAAAAAAACAGAAAAATAAATCCAAAAACAGTCAGATGGCCCGTGCACCTTTCTTTCCCTGGAAAACCAACCAAGTGTAGGGTTCTCAGGGAAACAAAGTTCATACCTAACCCTAACCGGCCAGTGCCTCTGACTCAGGAGAAACAAAGAAGTTTAAAATGTTTTTCAAATGTTTTTTCAAAATGTTTTTTATTTTTTATTTTTATTTTTATTTATTTATTTTTTTTGCTATAACTTGCCTTTCCCACAGAGCTAAACCACACATTCCAGAGTGATTCAAACCTACCAATGGAACTCTGGAGAGTGACGATAAAAGCAAAAAGGGCAATTAGCAGTCAGTCAGGGCAACCTTTGAACCTGATCATCACCCCAATTAAGGGCAGATCAATAGGGGCCTCTAGCCCAGCCCAGAGGGTGTTGCTATGCAAACTTGAAATGCATAAAATGATGACCAGGTAATTCAGTTTTCAGAACACCTGATGAAGCCTAATGAAGAGGCGAAACGTTGTGCACACCTAGAAGAAAAAGAAATTGAGGAAACCAACAGAGACCAAGGCAAGAGATCCAACAGGACAGGATTCTCTACCATCTCCTGGTTACCACAAGGATACATTGAATAGGAACTTAGAACTAAACTAACTTTTCTTTTTCAGGAAATAACTTCTCAGGAAATTTTTTCTTTTTTTTTTTTTTTTTTCCATTTGCAGCAACTAACCAAATACATTTTTCTTTTAGGATATCTTGCAAAAAAACTAACCTCTTCCTTTCCCAGCACTTAAATACCACGGTACCAACACAGCCATCATTCACAGTACTCCAAGAAGGTAAGTATAGATTGTGTTTGTAGTGGAAACCTAACGGTGCCAACGTAAGCTACAAATCACTCTCTCGCCACCCACCCCACCTACACAGCACTTCAGAAAGGTAAGTATAGATTGTGTTTGTAGTGGAAACCTAACGGTGCCAACGTAAGCTACAAAACAATCGGTTCTCTCATTTCTCACACCACCTACAGTACACTCCAGGCACACTACAACACATCACCCTAACCACTCTTTTTCTTTTTCAGGAAATAACTTCCCCCCCTTTTTTTTTTTTCCTTTTTTTTAGGATACCTTGCAAAAAAAACTAACCTCTTCCTTTCCCAGACAACACATACCCTAACCACTCTTTTTCTTTTTCAGGAAATAACTTTCCCTTTTTTTTTTTTTTTTTTTTCCTTTGCAGCAACTTTTTTTTTTTTTTTTTTTTTTTTTTTTTTTTAGGATACCTTGCAAAAAAACTAACCTCTTCCTTTCCCAGACAACACATCACCCTAACCACTCTTTTTCTTTTTCAGGAAATAACTTTCCCTTTTTTTTTCCTTTGCAGCAACTAACCACAAATAACATTTTTTTTCCTTTTTTTTAGGATACCTTGCAAAAAAACTAACCTCTTCCTTTCCCAGACAACACATCACCCTAACCACTCTTTCCTTTTCAGCACTATGGAACCCTCCATACACCCAGTAAAGGCTTTCTACAGATTGATCCAAACAATTCACCATTTGGACAACGTGAATGAAGCTATCATCAACAATAGAGTCCCGCCTGGAATGCTGAAACAAACCAACCACTTGCAACTCTACATCAAACCAGCCCTGCCAACTCCAGCCACGGCAGAACTCTTAGCAGCCAATGCTAAGAACTGGATGCACACAAATCTTCAAATCCTGCAAATACACTATGAAGATACACTCTCCAGACTACAAAAAGACCTGCACAGAATACCAACTGGGAACTGGGAGGAACCATTCCAGAAGGCTAAAACGTGGGCCTGCAGGAACTTCGGGAAGAAGATCAAGCAGGCTACCTTCCAGACAGCTTTTCTGATGGCACACGAGAACACCACCAGACGGCGGAGTCTCCCAGACCCACCAACAGAAGCAGACGCGGACTGGCTGTGCATCCAGGCCACTACATGTGCTGCCCAGATCAAGACACCGACTGGAACCACTAAACCTACCTCGGATTCTAATCAAACTGCCTCTCCTAACCCTGAACCTAACCCTAACCCTAACCCTAACCCTAACCCCAACCCTAATCCTAACCCCACCTTGCACCCCGAACCTAACCCCAACCCTAAACCTAACCCCACCTTGCACCCCGAACCTAACCCTAACCCTAAACCTAACCCTAACCCTAACCCTGAACCTAACCCCAACCCTAATCCTAACCCCACCTTGCACCCCGAACCTAACCCCACCTTGCACCCCGAACCTAACCCTAACCCTAAACCTAACCCTAACCCTAACCCTAACCCTAACCCTGAACCTAACCCCAACCCTAACCCTAACCCCGAACCTAACCCCAACCCTAAACCTAACCCCACCTTGCACCCCGAACCCAAACCTAACTGCAACCCTAACCGCACACCTATCCCTAACCCTTACCCCCTCTGCACCCCCACCTCTAACCCTATCCCACTCTGTACCCCCACCCAGATTCTACCAGAGAACCGACGACTCGGCAGCAGCCCAGCAACACGGCCCAGGAGAACCTACCAGGTCCACAGACACATCGACACGGACAAAAAGAACACAGACTGGAGCCTACAAACTAACAAGAACATTCTCATCATTGGTGACTCCAACCTCCACAGAATCCCGGACCACACCCAGAGGCAAATACAGATTGAAAGCTACCCAGGGGCAAAATTCCTACATGCAGCCAACCTTCTGGACAAAGCCAAAACAGACAGAGGAGTGACCAAAGTGATCCTATCATTTGGAATCAACAACAAGGACCAGAAAGTCAAAGAGACAGCCATCAAAAACCTACAGAAGATGTACAGGTCAGCAAAGAAAACCTTCCCAGCTGCAGAAATCAAAGTGCCACTAGTGAACTTCTCACAAGCACTTGACATGCAGGACCAACGGAACTTGGAGGAACTAAACAGATTCATCTCAGCCAACCTGCCACACATTCCACTGTTACCAACTGAGAACTTCCGAGTCGGCAGAGACAACATCCACTGGACAACCAACACAGCCAAGGATATGCTCCAGCACTGGTGCCAGCATTTAAACTAGGAGACCCCACAAGCCCAAACATCTCCAGGGACGGGGCATCAAACATAGTGAACTCCACGATAGACCTACACTAGAAAAAGAGATTTGAAACAAACAAAAAAACAGAAAAATAAATCCAAAAACAGTCAGATGGCCCGTGCACCTTTCTTTCCCTGGAAAACCAACCAAGTGTAGGGTTCTCAGGGAACAAAGTTCATACCTAACCCTAACCCTAACCCTAACCCTAACCCTAACCCTAACCCTAACCCTAACCCTAACCCTAACCCTAACCCTAACCCTAACCCTAACCCTAACCCTAACCCTAACCCTAACCCTAACCCTAACCCTAACCCTAACCCTAACCCTAACCCTAACCCTAACCCTAACCCTAACCCTAACCCTAACCCTAACCCTAACCCTAACCCTAACCCTAACCCTAACCCTAACCCTAACCCTAACCCTAACCCTAACCCTAACCCCTAACCCTAACCCTAACCCTAACCCTAAACCCTAACCCTAACCCTAACCCTAACCCTAACCCCTAACCCTAACCCTAACCCTAAACCCTAACCCTAACCCTAACCCTAACCCTAACCCTAACCCTAACCCTAACCCTAACCCTAACCCTAACCCTAAACCCTAACCCTAACCCTAACCCTAACCCTAACCCTAACCCTAACCCTAACCCTAACCCTAACCCACCCTAACCCTAACCCAAAACCAAAACCCAAACCCTAAGCCTAACTTGGTAAAATATCAGCGATCAATCGTCAAGAGTCAAAGCCCTAAGTTTCAATGCTGTTATCGGTCAAAGGTCAAGTTTTATAGGTCAAGGCTCACAGCTCACAGTTCAAGGATTATGCCAAATGTCAAGAGATTCCATGTTCGCTGGGCAGGGGCACGGAGGGCGAAGAGGGGCAAAAATGAACCATGTGCATCAAAAAGGCCACGCATGCACTGGCCTTTGATGCCATGGCTCGTCTTTGCCCCTCTTCGCCCTCCGCGCCCCTGCCTAGTGTCCCTCTTGAAGTCATCCCCTCCTCAAGGCTCCTCCTCTTCCTTTTGCTGCTTCAGGGCTCCCTCCTTCTCTACCCACCTTACTCACCTTCATCTCATCCACCACATCCACTCAATCTCTACCTTGCTAATTATCTAACTCAAGCCACCCAGCTCTTGCTATGCTATGTAAAGACATCCATAGGTATTTATAACCCTTTCATCTAGTCACAAGCCTCCCTGTGGTTACTTTTATTTATGTTATTATTTATTAAAATGAGTACAAAATATTACATTGTCACCAATCTGCTATGTGGGCATTATATGGGTTAATATTTTATACCATTTAAATTATTAAAAAATAATATATATGTATTTATTTAAATGTGATTAGCTTTCCAGTTAAGAGCCACAAATCAGTACTTTTAGAATTATGGCTCACTGGGTAATATGCAAATATACGGGCCATTCCAACTGCAACTATTTATAACTCCTAGATCAGCCAACCGCAGTCATTGTTTTTATTTTGTCACCACAAAGCATACCTAACAGTAAAATTATTAACACCAAACTGCAATTGCATTATATAATTCTATTCATACCATTTAAATTATTAAAAAATAATTATATGTATTTAAAATGTGATAAGCTTTCAAGGTAGGAACCTCAAATCAGCACTTTTAGAATTATAGCTCACTGGGTAACATGTTGATAATGTTAGTCCAAAAATTATTTATAACTCCTAGAATCAGCCAAACGTGTCATTGTGGTTATTATTCATTAAAGGACATGTTAACATCAGTAAAACTATTGTAATGTCACCAAAATATTAATTGGCAATTATACGTTTTATACAATTGTTTTATACAATTTTAATTATTAAAAACATAAAAGTAATTTAAATATAATTAGCTTTACATTTAAGTAGAACAAATCACTAACTGTATAATTATGGGTAATATGCAAATATACGGGCCATGGAGGAATTTATTACATACTCTGCCATAAACACCATAAGCAACCGACAGGGGGAGATGTTCCCCAACTGCATGCAATCTTCTATTCACCAAATGTAAACAATTGTAAGTTTGTCTACGAACATCCGATCCAGACGCATTATGCGTCTTTCCAAAGCTACAAAACTGCTTCTTCATACAAGACCACTCTCGTACCGCCATAGATATTCAGCTACGGGGCACAACACGAGCAGTCAAACAAACTGCCATCACACTCTCATCAGACTCGTTCAGGATTATGACAGAGGCTAAATCTTCTTTTTTCTTTGTCATAATCAAAAGTGTATCAGCCTCCGTTTTCTGTATTTGTTTTTATGTTGCTGTGTTGTTTTAAGCTATTAATTATTTATCTGCTTATCCTCACTCATTCTTTTTGTGCACATAAAGGAATATTCATGGTTTTAATATAACTGTGTTTTAGTTGCTTTTTATTGTTATCTGTTTGATGTGTTTAGTGTATTTATTTTGTGTAGATGCTCCAGCACACACACTGCATTCAGTGTATTTATTTTGTGTAGATGTTCCACCACTCACACACTACATTCAGTGTATTTATTTTGTGTAGATGCTCCACCACTCACACACTGCAATCTGTGTTTTTATTTTGTAAAGGTGCTCTACCACTCACACTGGAAATCATCCAAATGCCTCTGATGGTCCTGTGTGCTACATTTACATTACTGTGCTTCACTCTATACAAATGACAAATACTCAACAAAGGAGAGTCAAAATTGACTTTATTGATTTCAGCTGTCAGTTAATACATGACAAGATGACCCCTGGGAGTGGGGGGGTTTGATTGCACGTGTGTGGAAGGAGGTTAATGAGAGATTTTCAGTGTTATGAAAAGGAAAGCTCATTCCTCCCTGGCATGATCAAATCAGTGTGACAGA
>NW_024473125.1:0-2021 GCF_017654505.1 Polyodon spathula | reverse complement strand
CACACCAACTCTGCTCTATTCAGCTACCAGATAACTTCTATTAAAAATGCCCACAACCAGTGACACCCTATTGTTTAAACAATTAAATCAATAGTTTACTTTTCAATTACTACATATTATTTTTTTTTTACTAAATAAAAAATGAACAATAATGACATTTTAAAAAATTGATTTATCAAAAAAAAAAAAAAAACACGAACAGTGCTTTAAGCGTATTGAGCAAAATTGACCCTCTATGTCAGGCTGTGAATGTGCTTGGAGGCTGAAAATTGGTAAAGACTAACTGTAGTACATGCAGATAATCACTGCTGAAGTACAAGTTTGTGGACCTTTTGCTTCCGATGCTGTACCTATCCTTATGTGGCACATTTCACTGTATTGTGCTATACTTGAAAATGTCAATTTTTAAGTGTTTTTTCAGCCATGCAACCACATAGAAGCTCCATTTGAAGGGCTGTAGTATTAGACCTGCAGTCTGTAGCTGATTCCAGTGTTTCTGGAAAGATTCCTACAAAAATTGATTTATAGCAATAAAAAAGACACGAACACTGCTTTAAGTGTATTAAGCAAAATTGACCATCTATGCCAGGCTCTCAAGAAGGCTGTGAACGTGCTAGGAGGCTGAAAATTGGTACAGACTAATTGTATTACATGCAGATAATCACTGCAGAAGTAAAGGTTTGTGGACCTTTTGCTTCTGATGCTGTACCTATCCTTAGGTGGCACATTTCACTGTATTGTGCTATACTTGAAAATGTCAATTTTAAAGTGTTTTTTCAGCCATGCAACCACGTAGAAGCTCCGTTTGAAGGGCTGTGTTTTTTTTAAATGTTTGCTTTATTTTATATGTTTGTGTTACATGTTTTGTATGCTGGTGGCACCTGGTGTTTTTCTTCCCCCTGTGAGGAGCTTTATGAAGATGTGTTCAAATGTCCTCCATTGATGAAGTAACTTGTGTTTCTGCTTTCATTGTGACATTGGTGTTGGACAACCTCATCATGTGGAACAGCATTTTAGTTATATATATATATATATATATATATATATATATATATATATATATACAGTTCAGTGTTTAGTTTGCTCATGCTGGATCTGTACGACCTTTGCACAACATCTAAAAAGACATGTTATGCTGTTAGATTTGTGTGGAGATTTAGTTCAGGTGTGTTTTATTAAAAGGTGGTGCTGCTCTTGTAGCTATGCTTTTATATTTGTGGCTCGTGGTTGTGCACAAAGTGTCTTCTGATGCCTGTTTGTTCTCTTGCAGGGTTGGAGATTTGAAAACCCGGGAAAATCAACCAAGTGTAGGGTTCTCAGGGAAACAAACTCAGGGAAACAAACTTCCTACCTCACCCTAACCCTAGGGCTAACTCTAACCCTAACCCTTAAACCTAACCCTAGCCCTAGCCCTGACAGCTCGGCATGGGTTGCAATCAGGGCTCTGGGGAGTGGCTAACCAATTTCATATTTTTATTAAGATGAGTGCTGATTCTCTCCTCCACTCTTCAAACATTAATCTCACTTTGGTGTAGTTTTCTAAAGTAACAGTTCAATCCTTTGTGGTCACAAAATACACAGATCATTTTATTTAATCCAAATCATGTGATCTATATATATATATATATATATATATATATATATATATATATATATATATATATATATATATATATATATATATATATATATATTCATCCTCTGTTTCAATTAAGTTTAATTAGCTCAGTCCAAACAATCCACTGGAGTCTTATTTATCTGAAATAAAATTCCCTGTCTAACTCAAACATGTGGTATGTACAGTTGCGGTACTGTTCGTTTGATTTCTTGACTCTGCTGCCCACTGCTCAAACAGCAGCCTGCTCTCTTCAGTCTCTTGCTCTAAATTCTCTCTCCATCTGCTCTCCTCCTTGTCTTCGTCCTCCTGCCTAAAAGGTTCCACCGAAAACCGCAGTTCATTCCCAACAGTTTCGGAAATACTCAATGAAATCCATTTAGCAAGTTCTTTGTTTTTTTTTAAT
>NW_024473124.1:0-1030 GCF_017654505.1 Polyodon spathula | reverse complement strand
GTAAAATCAGCCCGACCGACACCAGCGACCCTTGTCTGAGCACCAGCGCCCAATTTCAGGGGAGAGACCCGTCCCGATTTTTAAGGTTCGTGTGCGAAACCCCACTCTACGTAAATCCATCCTCTCGCTTCAGAAATTTAAAATAATCTAATCTGCAGGCTTGTGGTCTGCGTAAATTGCACCGTTTCTGTTTGTGAAAAAGCAGGGCTGGGTTTGTTTGTTTTCTTGAATCCTTGCCCCCCCCCCCCCAAAAAAAAAAAAAAATCATGTTTTCTGTAACCTACAGGCCAGGAAGTGATTGATTCGGTACCAGGAAGCACTAACGCTGAAGTAGTGTTCAAATATCGACCAACAGAGAGTAAAACAAGCAGCTGAAATATCTTTAACACAAGGCAAGGGGGGGGCAATGAGAAGTGTGGAGAAGGGAATCTACCTATATCTGAAGGAATGGAAATAAGACTTCTATTGCATAGCAATATGATCCAGTCCAGGTTTTACTGTGCGCTTGATAAGCAACCAGTGTGTCTAGGTAACAAGTTCAGGTGTGTCTTATGCTTAAACTCAAGCATAAGGATTGGATGACAAATTAAGAAATGCGTGGATCAATGATACAATATAATCGCAATTACACAGGTGTGCCAAGCTTCAATTAGTTACAGTACAATTGTATTTAATTGGATTTACAAGTGCAGTTCACCCCCAGGTCTGCCCACAATATAGAATGCATTTTATTAAAAACAAGGTTCTGAAAATCAAGTTTTAAAATGCTGTTTCATTTGTCTTTTCCCTTCTTGCAATGCAGCTGGCTCCTGGAGGAGACTCTGCGTCTCGTGTCTGTGTATGTGTTTCTCATGGTTTTTTTTTTTTCATTGGAAACGGTTCCTTTTTCACGCGTCCTGGGTAATATAGTCACTGTGTGTCTCGTCTATTTCTTCTGTGTTTTAAGGGTGGACGTTCTCCTTCATCTTCCTCACTTGTCATTTTCTATCCTTTCTTGGAAAACCATTTTGTACAGAAACTGCCAGACAGA
>NW_024473123.1:0-16218 GCF_017654505.1 Polyodon spathula | reverse complement strand
TTTTGTATACTAACTTTTTTATGCTTGCTGGTAATGGTTGGGGTGTTCTTCTTTTAAATTTTTTTTATCGGTCCAAAAATTCTTTTTTTTTGTTGACTAACTATTCTCGGCCTGTTGGTAAGGGGGGGGGTGTTCTGATTTTGATTTTTTTTTCGGTCCGACACATGTTAGATTTTTTGTATACTAACTTTTTTATGCTTGCTGGTAATGGTTGGGGTGTTCTTCTTTTAAATTTTTTTTATCGGTCCAAAAATTCTTTTTTTTTGTTGACTAACTATTCTCGGCCTGTTGGTAAGGGGGGGGTGTTCTGATTTTGATTTTTTTTTTCGGTCCGACACATGTTAGATTTTTTGTATACTAACTTTTTTATGCTTGCTGGTAATGGTTGGGGTGTTCTTCTTTTAAATTTTTTTTATCGGTCCAAAAATTCTTTTTTTTTGTTGACTAACTATTCTCGGCCTGTTGGTAAGGGGGGGGGGTGTTCTGATTTTGATTTTTTTTTCGGTCCGACACATGTTAGATTTTTTGTATACTAACTTTTTTATGCTTGCTGGTAATGGTTGGGGTGTTCTTCTTTTAAATTTTTTTTATCGGTCCAAAAATTCTTTTTTTTTTTGTTGACTAACTATTCTCGGCCTGTTGGTAAGGGGGGGGTGTTCTGATTTTGATTTTTTTTTCGGTCCGACACATGTTTGATTTTTTGTATACTAACTTTTTTATGCTTGCTGGTAATGGTTGGGGTGTTCTTCTTTTAAATTTTTTTTATCGGTCCAAAAATTCTTTTTTTTTGTTGACTAACTATTCTCGGCCTGTTGGTAAGGGGGGGGGTGTTCTGCTTTTGATTTTTTTTGTCGGACCAAAAATTGTTTTTTTTTGCATACTATCTTCTTTCGGCCTATTGATAATGAGCTGTGTTCTGCTTTTGATTATTTATTTTTTCGGTCCGACACATGTTAGATTTTTTGTATACTAACTTTTTTATGCTTGCTTTTTTATGCTTGCTGGTAATGGTTGGGGTGTTCTTCTTTTAAATTTTTTTTATCGGTCCAAAAATTCTTTTTTTTTGTTGACTAACTATTCTCGGCCTGTTGGTAAGGGGGGGGGGGTTCTGCTTTTGATTTTTTTTGTCGGTCCAAAAATGTTTTTTTTTTGCATACTATCTTCTTTCGGCCTTTGATAATGAGGGGTGTTCTGCTTTTAAATTTTTTTTTTGATTATTTTTTTTTTCGGTCCGACACATGTTAGATTTTTTGTATACTAACTTTTTTATGCTTGCTGGTAATGGTTGGGGTGTTCTTCTTTTAAATTTTTTTTATCGGTCCAAAAATTTTTTTTTTTTGTTGACTAACTATTCTCGGCCTGTTGGTAAGGGGGGGGTGTTCTGATTTTGATTTTTTTTTTTCGGTCCGACACATGTTAGATTTTTTGTATACTAACTTTTTTATGCTTGCTGGTAATGGTTGGGGTGTTCTTCTTTTAAATTTTTTTTATTTTAAACCAAAAATTTTTTTTTTTTGTTGACTAACTATTCTCGGCCTGTTGGTAAGGGGGGGGTGTTCTGATTTTGATTTTTTTTTTCGGTCCGACACATGTTAGATTTTTTGTATACTAACTTTTTTATGCTTGCTGGTAATGGTTGGGGTGTTCTTCTTTTAAATTTTTTTTTTCGGTCCAAAAATGTTTTTTTTTTTGTATACTAACTTTTTTCGGCCTGTTGGTAAGGGTTGGGGTGTTCTTCTTTTGATTTTTTTTTATCGGTCCGAAACATGTTTTTTTTTTTTTGTATACTAACTTTTCTCGGCCTGTTGGTAATGGGGGGGGTGTTCGGACCAAAAATTCTTTTTTTTTTGACTTTTTTTTTTTGGTCCTTTTGATTATTTTTTTTTCGGTCCGACACATGTTAGATTTTTTGTATACTAACTTTTTTATGCTTGCTGGTAATGGTTGGGGTGTTCTTCTTTTAAATTTTTTTTATCGGTCCAAAAATTTTTTTTTTTTGTTGACTAACTATTCTCGGCCTGTTGGTCCAAAAATTCTTTTTTTTTGTTAAGGGTAAGGGTGTTCTGATTTTGATTTTTTTTTCGGTCCGACACATGTTAGATTTTTTGTATACTAACTTTTTTATGCTTGCTGGTAATGGTTGGGGTGTTCTTCTTTTAAATTTTTTTTATCGGTCCAAAAATTCTTTTTTTTTGTTGACTAACTATTCTCGGCCTGTTGGTAAGGGGGGGGTGTTCTGATTTTGATTTTTTTTTCGGTCCGACACATGTTTGATTTTTTGTATACTAACTTTTTTATGCTTGCTGGTAATGGTTGGGGTGTTCTTCTTTTAAATTTTTTTTATCGGTCCAAAAATTCTTTTTTTTTGTTGACTAACTATTCTCGGCCTGTTGGTAGGGGGGGGGTGTTCTGATTTTGATTTTTTTTTTTCGGTCCGACAAAATTTTTTTTTTTTGTATACTAACTTTTTTATGCTTGCTGGTAATGGTTGGGGTGTTCTTCTTTTAAATTTTTTTTATCGGTCCAAAAATTCTTTTTTTTTGTTGACTAACTATTCTCGGCCTGTGGGGTGTTCTGATTTTGATTTTTTTTTTCGGTCCGACACATGTTAGATTTTTTGTATACTAACTTTTTTATGCTTGCTGGTAATGGTTTGTTCTTTTTAAATTTTTTTTTCGGTCCGACACATGTTAGATTTTTTGTATACTAACTTTTTTATGCTTGCTGGTAATGGTTGGGGTGTTCTTCTTTTAAATTTTTTTTATCGGTCCAAAAATTCTTTTTTTTTTGTTGACTAACTATTCTCGGCCTGTTGGTAAGGGGGGGGTGTTCTGATTTTGATTTTTTTTTCGGTCCGACACATGTTAGATTTTTTGTATACTAACTTTTTTATGCTTGCTGGTAATGGTTGGGGTGTTCTTCTTTTAAATTTTTTTTATCGGTCCAAAAATTCTTTTTTTTTGTTGACTAACTATTCTCGGCCTGTTGGTAATGGGGGGGGTGTTCTTCTTTTTGATTTTTTTTTCGGTCGGTCCAAAAATTCTTTTTTTTTGTTGACTAACTATTCTCGGCCTGTTGGTAAGGGGGGGGTGTTCTGCTTTTGATTTTTTTTTTTCGGTCCGACAATGTTAGATTTTTTTTATACTAACTTTTTTATGCTGTTGGTAATGGTTGGGGTGTTCTTCTTTTAAATTTTTTTTTTCGGTCCGACACGTTAGATTTTTTGTATACTAACTTTTTTATGCTTGCTGGTAATGGTTGGGGTGTTCTTCTTTTAAATTTTTTTTATCGGTCCAAAAATTCTTTTTTTTTGTTGACTAACTATTCTCGGCTCTTTCTCGGCCTGTTGGTAAGGGGGGGGTGTTCTGATTTTGATTTTTTTTTTCGGTCCGACACATGTTAGATTTTTTGTATACTAACTTTTTTATGCTTGCTGGTAATGGTTGGGGTGTTCTTCTTTTAAATTTTTTTTATCGGTCCAAAAATTCTTTTTTTTTGTTGACTAACTATTCTCGGCCTGTTGGTAAGGGGGGGGTGTTCTGATTTTGATTTTTTTTTTCGGTCCGACACATGTTTGATTTTTTGTATACTAACTTTTTTATGCTTGCTGGTAATGGTTGGGGTGTTCTTCTTTTAAATTTTTTTTATCGGTCCAAAAATTCTTTTTTTTTGTTGACTAACTATTCTCGGCCTGTTGGTAAGGGGGGGGGGGGGGTGTTCTTCGGTCCGACACATGTTTTTGATTTTTTTTTCGGTCCAAAAATGTCTTTTTTTTTGTATACTAACTTTTTTATGCCTGTTGGTAATGGTTGGGGTGTTCTTCTTTTAAATTTTTTTTATCGGTCCAAAAATTCTTTTTTTTTGTTGACTAACTATTCTCGGCCTGTTGGTAAGGGGGGGGTGTTCTGATTTTGACTTTTTTTTTCGGTCCGACACATGTTAGATTTTTTGTATACTAACTTTTTTATGCTTGCTGGTAATGGTTGGGGTGTTCTTCTTTTAAATTTTTTTTATCGGTCCAAAAATTCTTTTTTTTTGTTGACTAACTATTCTCGGCCTGTTGGTAAAGGGGGGGGTGTTCTGATTTTGACTTTTTTTTTTTCCTGTTGGTAAGGGGGGGGGTGTTCTGCTTTTGATTTTTTTTTTCGGTCATGTTAGATTTTTTGTATACTAACTTTTTTATGCTTGCTGGTAATGGTTGGGGTGTTCTTCTTTTAAATTTTTTTTATCGGTCCAAAAATTCTTTTTTTTTGTTGACTAACTATTCTCGGCCTGTTGGTAAGGGGGGGGTGTTCTGATTTTGATTTTTTTTTCGGTCCGACACATGTTAGATTTTTTGTATACTAACTTTTTTATGCTTGCTGGTAATGGTTGGGGTGTTCTTCTTTTAAATTTTTTTTTGTCGGTCCAAAAATTCTTTTTTTTTGTTGACTAACTATTCTCGGCCTGTTGGTAAGGGGGGGGTGTTCTGATTTTGATTTTTTTTTCGGTCCGACACATGTTAGATTTTTTGTATACTAACTTTTTTATGCTTGCTGGTAATGGTTGGGGTGTTCTTCTTTTAAATTTTTTTTATCGGTCCAAAAATTCTTTTTTTTTGTTGACTAACTATTCTCGGCCTGTTGGTAAGGGGGGGGGTGGTGTTCTGATTTTGTAATGGTTGGGGTGTTCTTCTTTTAAATTTTTTTTTTTTTTTTTCGGTCCGACATGTTAGATTTTTTGTATACTAACTTTTTTATGCTTGCTGGTAATGGTTGGGGTGTTCTTCTTTTAATTTTTTTTTTATCGGTCCAAAAATTCTTTTTTTTTGTTGACTAACTATTCTCGGCCTGTTGGTAAAGTGGGGGGGGTGTTCTGCTTTTGATTTTTTTTTTCGGTCCAAAAATTCTTTTTTTTTGACTAACTATTCTCGGCCTGTTGGTAAGGGGGGGGTGTTCTGATTTTGATTTTTTTTTTCGGTCCGACACATGTTAGATTTTTTGTATACTAACTTTTTTATGCTTGCTGGTAATGGTTGGGGTGTTCTTCTTTTAAATTTTTTTTATCGGTCCAAAAATTCTTTTTTTTTGTTGACTAACTATTCTCGGCCTGTTGGTAAGGGGGGGGTGTTCTGATTTTGATTTTTTTTTCGGTCCGACACATGTTAGATTTTTTGTATACTAACTTTTTTATGCTTGCTGGTAATGGTTGGGGTGTTCTTCTTTTAAATTTTTTTTATCGGTCCAAAAATTCTTTTTTTTTGTTGACTAACTATTCTCGGCTGTTGGTAAGGGGGGGGTGTTCTGCTTTTGACTTTTTTTGTCGGACCAAAAATTGTTTTTTTTTGCATACTATCTTCTTTCGGCCTATTGATAATGAGCTGTGTTCTGCTTTTGATTATTTATTTTTTCGGTCCGACACATGTTAGATTTTTTGTATACTAACTTTTTTATGCTTGCTGGTAATGGTTGGGGTGTTCTTCTTTTAAATTTTTTTTATCGGTCCAAAAATTCTTTTTTTTTGTTGACTAACTATTCTCGGCCTGTTGGTTCTTTTTTTTTGTGGGGGTGTTCTGATTTTGATTTATTTTTTCGGTCCGACACATGTTAGATTTTTTGTATACTAACTTTTTTATGCTTGCTGGTAATGGTTGGGGTGTTCTTCTTTTAAATTTTTTTTATCGGTCCAAAAATTCTTTTTTTTTGTTGACTAACTATTCTCGGCCTGTTGGTAAGGGGGGGGGGGTGTTCTGCTTTGACTTTTTTTTTCGGTCCGAAAAATTTTTTTTTTTTGTATACTAACTATTTTCGGCCTGTTGGTAATGGTTGGGGTGTTCTTCTTTTGATTTTTTTTTTTCGGTCCGACACATGTTAGATTTTTTGTATACTAACTTTTTTATGCTTGCTGGTAATGGTTGGGGTGTTCTTCTTTTAAATTTTTTTTATCGGTCCAAAAATTCTTTTTTTTTGTTGACTAACTATTCTCGGCCTGTTGGTAAGGGGGGGTGTTCTGATTTTGATTTTTTTTTTCGGTCCGACACATGTCGGCCTGTTGGTAAGGGGGGGGTGTTCTGCTTTTGATTTTTTTTTCGGTCCGACACATGTTAGATTTTTTGTATACTAACTTTTTTATGCTTGCTGGTAATGGTTGGGGTGTTCTTCTTTTATTTTTTTTTATCGGTCCAAAAATTTTTTTTTTTTTATTTGACTAACTATTCTCGGCCTGTTGGTAGGGGGGGGGGGGGTGTTCTGCTTTTGATTTTTTTCGGTCGGTCCATTGTTTTTTTTTGTATACTTTTTTTTTTTGTATACTCCGACACATGTTTGATTTTTTGTATACTAACTTTTTTATGCTTGCTGGTAATGGTTGGGGTGTTCTTCTTTTAAATTTTTTTTATCGGTCCAAAAATTCTTTTTTTTTGTTGACTAACTATTCTCGGCCTGTTGGTAAGGGGGGGGTGTTCTGATTTTGATTTTTTTTTCGGTCCGACACATGTTAGATTTTTTGTATACTAACTTTTTTATGCTTGCTGGTGTTGGTAAGGGGGGGGTGTTCTGATTTTGATTTTTTTTTCGGTCCGACACATGTTAGATTTTTTGTATACTAACTTTTTTATGCTTGCTGGTAATGGTTGGGGTGTTCTTCTTTTAAATTTTTTTTTTTTTATCGGTCCAAAAATTCTGTTTTTTTTTGTTGACTAACTATTCTCGGCCTGTTGGTAAGGGGGGGGTGTTCTGATTTTGATTTTTTTTTCGGTCCGACACATGTTAGATTTTTTGTATACTAACTTTTTTATGCTTGCTGGTAATGGTTGGGGTGTTCTTCTTTTAAATTTTTTTTATCGGTCCAAAAATTCTTTTTTTTTGTTGACTAACTATTCTCGGCCTGTTGGTAAAAATTTTTCTTTTTTTTTGTTGACATGTTAGATTTTTTGTATACTTGCTTCTCGGTCCCTTTTTTTTTGGACTAACTATTCTCGGCCTGTTGGTAAGGGGGGGGTGTTCTGATTTTGATTTTTTTTTTCGGTCCGACACATGTTAGATTTTTTGTATACTAAATTTTTTATGCTTGCTGGTAATGGTTGGGGTGTTCTTTTAAATTTTTTTTATCGGTCCAAAAATTCTTTTTTTTTGTTGACTAACTATTCTCGGCCTGTTGGTAAGGGGGGGGTGTTCTGATTTTGATTTTTTTTTCGGTCCGACACATGTTAGATTTTTTGTATACTAACTTTTTTATGCTTGCTGGTAATGGTTGGGGTGTTCTTCTTTTAATTTTTTTTATCGGTCCAAAAATTTTTTTTATCGGTCCAAAAATTCTTTTTTTTTGTTGCTTTTAACTATTCGGCCTGTTGGTAAGGGGGGGGTGTTCTGCTTTTGGGGGGTGTTCTGCTTAAATTTTTTGATTATTTTTTTTTTTGTTGACTAACTATTCTCCGACACATGTTTTTTTTTTTTGTATACTAACTTTTTTATGCTTGCTGGTAATGGTTGGGGTGTTCTTCTTTTAAATTTTTTTTATCGGTCCAAAAATTCTTTTTTTTTGTTGACTAACTATTCTCGGCCTGTTGGTAAGGGGGGGGTGTTCTGATTTTGATTTTTTTTTTCGGTCCGACACATGTTAGATTTTTTGTATACTAACTTTTTTATGCTTGCTGGTAATGGTTGGGGTGTTCTTCTTTTAAATTTTTTTTATCGGTCCAAAAATTCTTTTTTTTTGTTGACTAACTATTCTCGGCCTGTTGGTAAGGGGGGGGTGTTCTGCTTTTGACTTTTTTTTTCGGTCCAAAAATTTTTAATTTTTTTTTTTTTTTCGGCCTTGTGTTCTTTTTGATTTTTTTCGGTCCAAAAATGTTTTTTTTTTATTTTTTTTTGCTTGTCCGTATACTAACTTTTTTATGCTTGCTGGTAATGGTTGGGGTGTTCTTCTTTTAAATTTTTTTTATCGGTCCAAAAATTCTTTTTTTTTGTTGACTAACTATTTTCGGCCTGTTGACTAACTATTCTCGGGGGGGGTGTTCTGATTTTGATTTTTTTTTTCGGTCCGACACATGTTAGATTTTTTGTATACTAACTTTTTTATGCTTGCTGGTAATGGTTGGGGTGTTCTTCTTTTAAATTTTTTTTATCGGTCCAAAAATTCTTTTTTTTTGTTGACTAACTATTCTCGGCCTGTTGGTAAGGGGGGGGTGTTCTGATTTTGACTTTTTTTTTCGGTCCGACACATGTTTGATTTTTTGTATACTAACTTTTTTATGCTTGCTGGTAATGGTTGGGGTGTTCTTCTTTTAATTTTTTTTTATCGGTCCAAAAATTTTTTTTTTTTGTTGACTAACTATTCTCGGCCTGTTGGTAATTTTTTTTTTTTGTCGGACCAAAAATTGCTGGTAATTTTTTTTATACTAAGTAATGTTGGGGGGGGTGTTCTGATTTTGATTTTTTTTTTTCGGTCCGACACATTAGATTTTTTGCTGGTAATGGTTGGGGTGTGTTCTTTAAATTTTTTTTATCGGTCCAAAAATTTTTTTTTTTTGTTGACTAACTATTCTCGGCTTGTTGGTAATGGTTGGGGTGTTCTTCTTTTAATTTTTTTTTATCGGTCCAAAAATTTTTTTTTTTTTGTTGACTAACTATTCTCGGCCTGTTGGTAAGGGGGGGTGTTCTGTTTTTGATTTTTTTTTCGGTCCGACACATGTTAGATTTTTTGTATACTAACTTTTTTATGCTTGCTGGTAATGGTTGGGGTGTTCTTCTTTTTAAATTTTTTTTATCGGTCCAAAAATTCTTTTTTTTTTGTTGACTAACTATTCTCGGCCTGTTGGTAAGGGGGGGGTGTTCTGATTTTGACTTTTTTTTTCGGTCCGACACAATTTTTTTTTTTGTATACTAACTTTTTTTTTGTATACTAACTTTTTTTTTTTTTATCGGTCCAACATTGTTTAATTGTATACTAACTTTTTTATGCTTGGTAATGGTTGGGGTGACTTCTTCTTTTAAATTTTTTTTATCGGTCCAAAAATTCTTTTTTTTTTTGACTAACTATTCTTGTTGGTTTTCTTTTTTTGATTTTTTTTTTCGGTCCGACACATGTTGGATTTTTTGTATACTAACTTTTTTATGCTTGCTGGTAATGGTAATTTTTCTTTTTTTTAAATTTTGATTTTTTTTTTTATTTCCAAAAATTTTTTTTTTTTTTGTTGACTAACTATTCTCGGCCTGTTGGTAAGGGGGGGGTGTTCTGATTTTGATTTTTTTTTTCGGTCCGACACATGTTAGATTTTTTG
The DNA here is from genome assembly GCF_017654505.1 of Polyodon spathula. Classification (NCBI taxonomy): domain Eukaryota; kingdom Metazoa; phylum Chordata; class Actinopteri; order Acipenseriformes; family Polyodontidae; genus Polyodon; species Polyodon spathula. The sequence continues at coordinate 6,959 of NW_024473123.1, read as the reverse complement.
TATACTAACTTTTTTATGCTTGCTGGTAATGGTTGGGGTGTTCTTCTTTTAAATTTTTTTTATCGGTCCAAAAATTCTTTTTTTTTTGTTGACTAACTATTCTCGGCTGTTGGTAAGGGGGGGGTGTTCTGCTTTTGACTTTTTTTTTCGGTCCGACACATGTTAGATTTTTTGTATACTAACTTTTTTATGCTTGCTGGTAATGGTTGGGGTGTTCTTCTTTTAAATTTTTTTTATCGGTCCAAAAATTTTTTTTTTTTTTTGTTGACTAACTATTCTCGGCCTGTTGGTAAGGGGGGGGTGTTCTGATTTTGATTTTTTTTTTCGGTCCGACACATGTTAGATTTTTTGTATACTAACTTTTTTATGCTTGCTGGTAATGGTTGGGGTGTTCTTCTTTTAAATTTTTTTTATCGGTCCGAAAAATTCTTTTTTTTTGTTGACTAACTATTCTCGGCCTGTTGGTAATGGGGGGGGTGTTCTTCTTTTAAATTTTTTTTTTCGGTCCAAAATTTCTTTTTTTTTGTTGACTAACTTTTTTCGGCCTGTTGGTATGGGGGGGGTGTTCTGCTTTTGATTTTTTTTTCGGTCGGTCCAAAACATGTACTAACTATTCTATGCCTGTTGGTAGATATACTAACTTTTTTATGCTTGCTGGTAATGGTTGGGGTATACTAAATTTTTTATGCTATACTAACTTTTTTAATGGTTGGGGTGTTCTTTTTAAATTTTTTATCGGTCCAAAAATTCTTTTTTTTTTGTTGACTAACTATTCTCGGCCTGTTGGTAAGGGGGGGGGGTGTTCTGATTTTGATTTTTTTTTCGGTCCGACACATGTTAGATTTTTTGTATACTAACTTTTTTATGCTTGCTGGTAATGGTTGGGGTGTTCTTCTTTTAAATTTTTTTTATCGGTCCAAAAATTGTTTTTTTTTTGTTGACTAACTATTCTCGGCCTGTTGGTAGGGGGGGGGGTGTTCTGATTTTGACTTTTTTTTTTCGGTCCGACACATGTTAGATTTTTTGTATACTAACTTTTTTATGCTTGCTGGTAATGGTTGGGGTGTTCTTCTTTTAAATTTTTTTTATCGGTCCAAAAATTCTTTTTTTTTGTTGACTAACTATTCTCGGCCTGTTGGTAAGGGGGGGGGGGGTGTTCTGCTTTTGACTTTTTTTGTCGGACCAAAAATTGTTTTTTTTTTGCATACTATCTTCTTTCGGCCTATTGATAATGAGCATTTTTTGTATACTAACTTTTTTATGTGTTCTGCTTTTTCTTTTTTTTTTTTTTCGGTCCGACACATGTTAGATTTTTTGTATACTAACTTTTTTATGCTTGCTGGTAATGGTTGGGGTGTTCTTCTTTTAAATTTTTTTTTCGGTCCAAAAATTGTTTTTTTTTTGTTGACTAACTATTCTCGGCCTGTTGGTAAGGGGGGGGTGTTCTTCTTTTGATTTTTTTTATCGGTCCAAAAATTTTTTTTTTTTTTGTTGACTAACTATTCTCGGCCTGTTGGTAAGGGGGGGGTGTTCTGATTTTGATTTTTTTTTCGGTCCGACACATGTTAGATTTTTTGTATACTAACTTTTTTATGCTTGCTGGTAATGGTTGGGGTGTTCTTCTTTTAAATTTTTTTTATCGGTCCAAAAATTTTTTTTTTTTTTGTTGACTAACTATTCTCGGCCTGTTGGTAAGGGGGGGGTGTTCTGCTTTTGATTTTTTTTGTCGGACCAAAAATTGTTTTTTTTTTGCATACTATCTTCTTTCGGCCTATTGATAATGAGGGGTGTTCTGCTTTTGATTATTTTTTTTTTCGGTCCGACACATGTTAGATTTTTTGTATACTAACTTTTTTATGCTTGCTGGTAATGGTTGGGGTGTTCTTCTTTTAAATTTTTTTTATCGGTCCAAAAATTTTTTTTTTTTTGTTGACTAACTATTCTCGGCCTGTTGGTAAGGGGGGGGGGTGTTCTCTTTGTCGGTCCAAAAATTTTTTTTTTTTGCATACTAACTTATTTTCGGCCTGTTGGTAATGGGGGGTGTTCTGCTTTTTGATTTTTTTTTTCGGTCCGACACATGTTAGATTTTTTGTATACTAACTTTTTTATGCTTGCTGGTAATGGTTGGGGTGTTCTTCTTTTAAATTTTTTTTATCGGTCCAAAAATTGTTTTTTTTTTTGTTGACTAACTATTCTCGGCCTGTTGGTAAGGGGGGGGTGTTCTGATTTTGATTTTTTTTTCGGTCCTGCTTTTTTTGATTTTTTTTTCGGACAATGTTAGATTTTTTGTATACTAACTTTTTTATGCTTGCTGGTAATGGTTGGGGTGTTCTTCTTTTAAATTTTTTTTATCGGTCCAAAAATTCTTTTTTTTTTGTTGACTAACTATTCTCGGCCTGTTGGTAAGGGGGGGGTGTTCTGATTTTGACTTTTTTTTTTCGGTCCGACACATGTTAGATTTTTTGTATACTAACTTTTTTATGCTTGCTGGTAATGGTTGGGGTGTTCTTCTTTTAATTATTTTTTTTTATCGGTCCAAAAATTCTTTTTTTTTGTTGACTAACTATTCTCGGCCTGTTGGTAAGGGGTTGGGGTTCTGATTTTGATTTTTTTTTCGGTCCGACACATGTTAGATTTTTTGTATACTAACTTTTTTATGCTTGCTGGTAATGGTTGGGGTGTTCTTCTTTTAAATTTTTTTTATCGGTCCAAAAATTTTTTTTTTTTGTTGACTAACTATTCTCGGCCTGTTGGTAAGGGGGGGGGTGTTCTGCTTTTGATTTTTTTTGTCGGACCAAAAATTGTTTTTTTTTTTTTTGCATACTATCTTCTTTCGGCCTATTGATAATGAGTTGTGTTCTGCTTTTGATTATTTTTTTTTTTTTTTTCGGTCCGACACGTTAGATTTTTTGTATACTAACTTTTTTATGCTTGCTGGTAATGGTTGGGGTGTTCTTCTTTTAAATTTTTTTTATCGGTCCAAAAATTCTTTTTTTTTGTTGACTAACTATTCTCGGCCTGTTGGTAAGGGGGGGGTGTTCTGCTTTTGACTTTTTTTTTCGGTCCAAAAATTGTTTTTTTTTTGCATACTAACTTTTTTCGGCCTGTTGGTAAGGGGGGGGTGTTCTGCTTTTGATTTTTTTTTCGGTCCGACACACGTTAGATTTTTTGTATACTAACTTTTTTATGCTTGCTGGTAATGGTTGGGGTGTTCTTTCAAATTTTTTTTATCGGTCCAAAAATTCTTTTTTATACTAACTTTTTTATGCTTGCTGGTAATGGTTGGGGTGTTCTTCTTTTAAATTTTTTTTTTGTTGACTAACTATTCTCGGCCTGTTGGTAAGGGGGGGGTGTTCTGATTTTGATTTTTTTTTCGGTCCGACACATGTTAGATTTTTTGTATACTAACTTTTTTATGCTTGCTGGTAATGGTTGGGGTGTTCTTCTTTTAAATTTTTTTTATCGGTCCAAAAATTCTTTTTTTTTGTTGACTAACTATTCTCGGCCTGTTGGTAAGGGGGGGGTGTTCTGATTTTGACTTTTTTTTTTCGGTCCGACACATGTTAGATTTTTTGTATACTAACTTTTTTATGCTTGCTGGTAATGGTTGGGGTGTTCTTCTTTTAAATTTTTTTTATCGGTCCAAAAATTCTTTTTTTTTGTTGACTAACTATTCTCGGCCTGTTGGTAAGGGGGGGGGTGTTCTTCTTTTGATTTTTTTTATCGGTCCAAAAATTGTTAGATTTTTTTAACTATACTAACTATTTTCGGCCTGTTGGTAATGGTTGGGGTGTTCTTCTTTTTTTATTTTTTTTTCGGTCCGACACATGTTAGATTTTTTGTATACTAACTTTTTTATGCTTGCTGGTAATGGTTGGGGTGTTCTTCTTTTAAATTTTTTTTATCGGTCCAAAAATTCTTTTTTTTTGTTGACTAACTATTCTCGGCCTGTTGGTAAGGGGGGGGGGGTGTTCTGATTTTGATTTTTTTTTCGGTCCGACACATGTTAGATTTTTTGTATACTAACTTTTTTATGCTTGCTGGTAATGGTTGGGGTGTTCTTCTTTTAAATTTTTTTTATCGGTCCAAAAATTCTTTTTTTTTTGTTGACTAACTATTCTCGGCCTGTTGGTAAGGGGGGGGTGTTCTGATTTTGATTTTTTTTTTCGGTCCGACACATGTTAGATTTTTTGTATACTAACTTTTTTATGCTTGCTGGTAATGGTTGGGGTGTTCTTCTTTTAAATTTTTTTTATCGGTCCAAAAATTCTTTTTTTTTGTTGACTAACTATTCTCGGCCTGTTGGTAAGGGGGGGGTGTTCTGATTTTGATTTTTTTTTCGGTCCGACACATGTTTGATTTTTTGTATACTAACTTTTTTATGCTTGCTGGTAATGGTTGGGGTGTTCTTCTTTTAAATTTTTTTTATCGGTCCAAAAATTCTTTTTTTTTGTTGACTAACTATTCTCGGCCTGTTGGTAAGGGGGGGGTGTTCTGATTTTGACTTTTTTTTTCGGTCCGACACATGTTAGATTTTTTGTATACTAACTTTTTTATGCTTGCTGGTAATGGTTGGGGTGTTCTTCTTTTAAATTTTTTTTATCGGTCCAAAAATTCTTTTTTTTTGTTGACTAACTATTCTCGGCCTGTTGGTAAGGGGGGGGTGGGTGATTGTTCGCAAGTTGGGTGAGAACCGTAGATATTTTGCATGCAAAACCCTTATGTTAAAGTGCCTGGTCCAGGACATTCGGTTATTTTTTTTTGCATACTATCTTGTTTTCGGCCTTTGAATGATACTTATATTAATATGGACAACCGAAAACTTGCAGAAAATGTGTAAAGCAGGGACATATTGCAGTAATGTGCCCAAATATTTTCTGCAGAAATTGTTTAGAGATGGGACATGAGACAAAGGACTGTAAAAAACCAAAAACCTGCAATGTGTGATTCCACCGAGCACATGTTCAAAGATTGCCCTGACTGACACAAAACTTATGCTGAGTCACTTCAAGACATTGAGGTGGTTTTCGAAGAAATCAGGAGAGACCATTTGCCTACCTGTGCTGATGGGGTTGTTGTTTCTGAAGCTGTTGTGTAGGAGACTCTTCCTGTGGCTGCAGTGGTGCTGTGATAGAGGAGACTGCGGCTTTTGGTTTGGAGCCTCCTGCTGTTGAGTGCCCTGTTGCAGGAGTGTCTGGTGTAGAAAAAGAAACAAGGAAGAAAAGTCATTTACTAGCGTTGAGAACCTACCTGAAGCTCTGGCAACTGAAGAATCATCTCAGGGTATGGTGATTTTAGATACACCTGTTGGGAGTGGCAAACAGTGGGGCGATACAGAAGAAAGAGGCAAGATGGGTTGGAAAGTGGCAGAGGGAAAAGAACAACAAAGAGGAAACTAAACCAGGAGAAATTGGATGGCGACAACAAAGTCTGCGTTATCGAGACATCCAACAGTGTTGAGTGTTTGGAAAACGAAGAGGTGGGAGAGGAAGAAGTCTCGAGTTTCGAGCCATCTTCAGTGGAGAGTTCACCGTTGGCACCTCCATCAGAAGCGGATAGTGAGGAGAACAGTGTGGATTCCCAGCTAAACTATTTGAGCGACTCAATGGTGGGCAACATGAAAAAAAAAACAACAATGTTTCTGATGGGTGGTAAAGAAGATGGAATATAAAAACATAGAAAAATGAACTTTAATGTGTTTTCAGTCAACACGAGGGGGATGAGAGATGCTGGCAAGAGGGCATCCTTGTTCTTTTCCCTCAATTCGTTGGACTTTCAGGTTTGTTTTTTTGCCAGAATGCCACCTGAATAATCCGGAGGACATTGAACGTTTTAGTAAGGACTGGAAAGATGGTGCTTCAGTATGGAGCAATGGTAATGTACATTCGGATGGGGTGGGGATACTATTTAAAAATACTAGTTTTGTCATTGAGGAAACAAAAGTGATCATACCAGGCAGGTTAATGTATACTGATGGTAGGCTCAATGACAAAAAATTCCACTTGGTGAACAAGTACTCACCTACATTAAAAGGGACAAAGTTGGACACATTAAAGCATTTACCTGATATTCTATGCACCAATCGTACAGTTGTAATGGGTGGAGATTTTAACACATATTTAGAGGGCGACTATGATTTTTCAGCACAGTATTTAAAAAAGGTATTGGGGGATTATGATTTGGTGGATGTGTATAGGAGACACAATAAAAAATGTGTAGGGCATACATGGAGAAATTCAGGCGGAGCATGTAAAAGGTTAAATTATTTCTTTCTATCTAAAAATATTAAGAGCTTGGATTTCTTCATGTATTCCAACTGGTTTTCGGACCATGACACAATTGTTACTTCTTTTGAAATTAAAGGGGTGGATATAGGTAGGGGGTATTGGAAATTGAATATGAAGGGGTTGAAGTGTGATGAATTCAGGCATGAGATCAAGATTTTCTATAATACATGGAAAGACATGAAGTGGACTTTCGGAACCATCGCTGATTGGTGAGAGATGGTAAAAGTTAAAAAAAGAAGTTTTTGCCAAACATATAGCAAAAGGAAAAAGAAAGAACAGAGATACTTTGAGAAAAAATTGTAAAAAGACTACACAACGGGAAAGAGGTTAGTTTAGAAGCATACAACAACATTAAAAAGGAAATACAAAATAACATTGAAACAAAGGTTAAGGAATTTACATTTTTGGCAAAGGTAACAGACAAAGAACAAGACGAAAAATGTTCCAAATTCTTTTTTCAAAGTATTATGGAAAAACAAAGGAAATGTGTAATTTCTGAATTGGAAGGGACAGGGAAAATCAATAAATAGGGACAGGGAAAATCAATAAAAGAGAGGATATCATAAAGCATGCTCAGGAGTTTTATCAGGATTTATTTAAAAAACGAGATAAATCATGCAAAAGCAGAAGAATTGTTAAATAATATAAACAAAAAGTTAAATGATGAAGAAA
>NW_024473122.1:0-4045 GCF_017654505.1 Polyodon spathula | reverse complement strand
GAACACTTCAGGAAAAAGACATAACCAAAGATGAAATAGAGATGGCATTTACGTTCTTGAAAGCTGATAAAACTCCTGGATGTGATGGATTACCAAAGGAATTTTATGTTTGTTTTTGGGATATTTTAGGAGACGATCTAACTGAGGTATAAAGAGATTTTGGTGGATGGAGTGATGCCGGAAACTATGGGGACAGGGATAATAAGTCTGATGCACAAAAAGGGAGATAAGAATCTACTAAAAAACTGAAGGTCTATCACCCTGTTAAATACAGATAATAAAATTATGGGTAAAGTAATAACAAATAGGCTGAATGTAGTAATGCCCAGTCTAGTTAACAAGAACCAGACTTGTGGGGTTATGAACAGGTCTACAATTTATAATTTACAACTAACTAGGGATGTCATCAGCTGGGTAAAAGAAAGAGACTTACCTCTGTGCCTGTTGAGTGTTGACCAGGAGAAGGCCTTTGATAGGGTCAGCCACGAATTTTTGTTTTCTGTTCTAGAAAGAATGAATTGCGGAACCTTTGTGAGTTGGATCAGAACAATGTACAACAAAGCATCTAGCAAGGTGCAAATTATCGGGTTTTTTTTAGAGTACGGGTAAGGCAAGAAGGGGGGGGCGAGGCAAGGGTGTCCGATGTCACCGTCATTGTATGTGTTGTGCATTGAGCCTTTGGCAGATTTAATAAGGAAAGACAAGGATATAGATGGGGTTCATATCCCAGGGAGTAAGGGGAAAACGGTCAAAATGGCCCAATACGCAGATGATACAACTTTGTTTTTATGTTCAGATTGGGCCATAGATAGGGCAATTACGTTACTAAAAACTTATGGAGAAGCTGTTGGGTCAAAAATAAATCTAGAGAAATCATGCATGATGTTTTGTGGCAACTGAGAAGGGAGGATGGACAGCAGGGGAGGTATTACTGTGTGTAGGGAAGGGCTAAAAATCTTGGGGGTGCACTTTTTTCAGAAGGATGGGATAAAGAAAAATTGGGAGGAGAAAATTGAGAATGTTAAAGTAAAATTAAATAAGTGGAAATGTAGAAGGTTGACCATCAGTGGGAGAATTCTGGTAATAAAGGCAGACACAGTACCTGCATTAGATTATTTGACACGAGTGTTCCCTGTTAACGCAAAAAATAAAATAATCCTAACTAGGTTAATGTTTTTTTTTTTTTTGTATGGGGCAATAAATATCAAAATGTAAATAGGAATTGATGTATGGGAAGGTGGCAAAGGGAGGGAGAGACGTTCCGTGTCTGTCAGTAAAATTGGATTGCTTTTTCCTAAATCAGATATGTAAAACACTGTTGAAGGGAACAGAGCACAAGTCTCTATTTTGTTTGCTTATGGTTTGGAGCAGTTTTAGGAAGGATAATACCCTGGGACAATACGGTGCCAAACACAGAGAAACTACGCAGTACTACATGCATGGAAGAGCCTTTTTCAAAATGCAAATAAAAGAAATAGAAAGGGAGGTTTTGTTAAACCACAAAAAAATGTATGAAATAATAAGAGAGCGATGGGAAAGAAGATATGAAGGCAATCTTAAATTAGTAAATTGGGAAGGCATACAGCCAAAATGGCTCGGAAATGAGTGTAAAGATTTGGGGTGGCTGTGTGCTTCAGATAGATTGTCAGTAAAAGAAAGGCTCTATAGGCATCAATGTGCGGTAAATGCAGAATGCCCAAGGAGGAAACAGTCTTGCACGTGTTTTGGGACTGCATTTTTGCAAGGAAATTTTGGGGAAGGTGTAGAAATCTTATGAAACTGTTTTGTGTTATAATTTTGAATGGGAAGATTATTCTATATGGGGAGGAGGTGTTGAAACTGCCAAAGAGAAAATTTAGAGCAGTATGGCTCATTACACCATGTAACAATTTTCTTTTTTTTTGGGGGGTTCCTGGGTAGTAAGTGTTAATTGCTTATGCCTCAAAAGTATAGAAAATGGCTATTATTCCCCACAAACTTTGCTTTTGCGACCAGAACAGTGATATTTTGAAATTTACCTATTTTCCATAACATTCCAGATAGATTCAGTGCTGAGTAAACTTTGGAGTAACCCGGCTCTTCCCCTGGCTCACTCTGTGCACCTCAAAGAGGATTACAACAGCATCAAGACCTTGCTGGACGCCTTGAAGTATGATGAGTACGGCTGGGAGGTCATAATAGGAGACACTTTTTTACACAGAGAATTGTGAGGGTCTGGAATCAACTCCCCAGTAATGTTGTTGAAGCTGACACCCTGGGATCCTTCAAGAAGCTGCTTGATGAGATTTTGGGATCAATAAGCTACTAACAACCAAACGAGCAAGATGGGACGAATGGCCTCCTCTCGTTTGTAAACTTTCTTATGTTCTTATGTTCTTATGTCATAGGAGACCTCAAAATGGTGGCATTCCTGATGGGTCTCCAAGGCTGTTTTACCAAGTTTCCCTGCTATCTTTGCCTTTGGGACAGCAGGGACACCAAGGCGCACTACCACAGGCGGGACTGGCCACAGCGGACTGAGTAAGGAGAAAGCGTAAGGAGAAAGCGGCTTGGAACAGCTTTGTCGCAGTGGTTCGGGGCTTCCTGGGCAATCACAAGGGCAAAAACTATGTGGAGCTGGTTGAGACTCTGGTGAAGAACTACGGCACAAAGGGCTGTAGGATGTCCCTCAAAGTTCATATCCTTGATGCTCATCTTGATAAATTCAAGGAGAACATGGGAGCATACTCGGAGGAGCAAGGCGAGCGCTTCCATCAGGATATACTGGACTTTGAACGCCGCTACCAAGGACAGTATAACGAGAACATGATGGGAGACTACATTTGGGGGCCAATTCGTGGAAGTGATTTACAGTATAATCGTAAATCTCGAAAAACTACTCACTTCTAAATCTTTTGTAGTCATTTTTGTATTACTTTAATATAAATACATGTTAATTTGGATTCATATGTTGTTTTTTTCTGACTTTATGCGAACGAAGAGACACAAATTCGCCCATTTTCTCATTGGAAAATTCAAAATATCACTGTCCTGGTGATAAAAGCAAAGTTTGTGGGGAATAATAGCCATTTTCTATACTTTTGAGGCAAAAGCAATTTGGAAATAACACTTACTACCCAGGAACAAAAATTGTGTTACATAGTGTTATTAGTTTGGGGAAGATGGTGTTATGGGTGAAAAGAAATTTGTGTATTAAAAAGAAAAATAATAAAACAGAACCGATAGAAGCCTATTTTTTTTTTTTTTTTTGGAAAGTTAAAGAAAAATCCATAACAGTACCGTTGAAAACTCCAGGTTTGAACGTTCTCGGTTGACGTGGTCACACCAGTCTTCAGATATTCGAAATTTTTAAAGAAAGTTAAAGAATGTTATTGTCGTGGAACTTTTGAGGTCCGCAACTTTCAAGAGCCAACTGCACCAGGTGTTCAGAGATATAAAGCTTTATTAGTTTGCACAAACGAGAACAGCTCAACACATCAGTGTTAGGAAGCCCGAGCAGTGTTCTTCCATACAGAGTTAGCATACAGTAATTATATATTTACAGAGAGACAGGGTAGTTTCCCTTTCAACCAATAAGCTGGAGCCAGCTCAGTTGGGGCAATAACAACAGGGGGGACAGGTATTTACGAGGTAACACAATAAAGATCAACAGATAAGCTGGAGCCAGCTCAGTCGGGGTAATTAACAGATAAGCTGGAGCCAGCTCAGTTGTCACACCATCCACGGTTTGGTTTTCAGTGACATGTACCTGCAGTTCAATACATTTCATAAACGCAAATTGTGTTAAAACATATAACTCGGTGAATAATGGTAGTACAGGGTAGCAACAAACAGGTACATGAATGTTTCTATGCAATTATTCCCCTACATTCCCTCCTTTTGTAATATAATTACAATTCAGATAATTGCAACCCTGCAAAGGGATTCTTCCTCATCTTTATTATTGCATTCTCCTTCCCTGGTAAGCAAGGGCATATTAAAAGCGAAATCAATAGCTCTAGTGCACAGTTTCTTTAGGCAGAGTATACAAACATGCATAGCTATT
>NW_024473121.1:0-4655 GCF_017654505.1 Polyodon spathula | reverse complement strand
AAAAAGGGTACACATGTTTCACAGTGTGAAACACCCATAAATACTCCATTTGTCCTGTTTCCCCGACACCAACAAAGGGTGTTGTTGGAGATACAGGCAGTTCGTGGGACAGTGTGACTTAATGGCGTGTTTCGATTCGGCCCACCAACCAATTGCTTACACCACTGTACAGGTATACTCAGAGTATTATTCGAATAACAGTCAGCATGGTTGACAGTACAGCCGGAGGTGCTGCGATCAGTTCCTGTATAAACATTCATGGCTCCTCTAAAAATGTTCATGGATACATTTTGGCTCTTGTTGTGGAGATCCACCATCTCGTTTATACAGCTCTGTTGTGTCATTTCCGTGCTGGAGGCCGTAACTATAGTCATTGCAGGTGCAAGGGTGTTTGTTGACACTTCTACTGGGTACAAGGGGAATGGTTCCCATGCTGAGTATGTCATTAGAGAACAAACATAGCAAAGTTCGGTGATATTCAAAGTGTTCCTGGTAGTGTGGCGCAACAGAGACCACCAGGCATTACTGTATGGTCTACATTGTGTTCAGCACTCCACTGGTGCAGTGTTTTCCTTTTTGCTTTAGTACTGGGAGACTCAAGGAGCAGCAGGGTGAGGAGACACACGCTCAAGAGCATGGTGACTGGTCCCAGGAGAAACTTGACGTCTTGGTCTGGATCATGCGGTACCTTCCTGCAGTAACTGACGTCGACCCACGTGGACCTCTCAGCTGCTTTTATTGCGGTGGGAGTTGTTAGCAATACTTGGAATGGTCCAGTCCAGCACTGTTGGTGCCAATACTTCCTCCGAAGGTCCTTAATCACCACCGAATCACCGGGGTGGACGTTGTATCCAGGTCCTTCTGTTGGGTCGGGCAGGGCAATTCTTACCCTAGAAAAGAGATTCTTAAGCACATCGTTAAAAGCGACACAGTATGCCATGAGCTCATCATCACAGCCTTGGAGCGTTAACTGGTGTCTGGTGTGGGGCAACTGATTAGGCATACACATAATGCGACCAGTCAAAACCTCATGGGGACTCAAACCATGTGCAGCATGAGGGCGTCCCCTCATGTACATCAGAGCCAAAGGTAGTACCGTTCTCCAGGCCAGCCCAGTTTCAGAACACAATTTTGTCAATTTGCTTTTCAAATACTTTTTCCCTTGCTATGGGGTTAGTTCAATGAAATCCATCATTATATGATCAAATGGCTGATTAGGTTTGGGATGGGTGGACATGGGAACACCTGTACTCCTTCCCATGTTGTTCTGCATACATATAACACATTTGGAGCAATATTGTTCAGCAAAAGCAGTAAAACCAAAACAAAACCAAATCTACTACTCCTCTTTTGGACACATGGTCAAGACCGTGTGCCCACTTACACATAAAGGGATTGAAAGATCGGGGTAGTATGGGCTTGCCGTTAGGGCCTAACCACAGACCAGAAGAGGATCGGCTGCCACGTTGTTTCCATTTATGTTTCTCCTTGTCATTGGTGGAGGCCTGTAAATCAAAGAATATCTTGGAGAGAAAAGGGTTGGTCAGTAACAACAGTAGTAAACAATGAGACAGCAAGGGTAGTCCCCTGTGTAGCTGCAGCTTTAGCTGCTGCGTCTGCATGTGCATTACCTAGGGAAACAACATCAGTGGAGTTAGTGTGCGCTGCGCATTTAACTACTGTGACTGTGGTCAGGTAGTCCCAGGCAGGGGCTGCTGGAAAGGGCTTGTTTTAGTGCCATAAAGGAATAGAGCTTGCACTTTTTCAGACCCCTGCGACTTTCCTGTTTGCACCGAGCTCCCGAGGCCTGAATGATGGCTCTTTTAGTACTAGTTCTTCTGACAGCGGTTTTATGCCGTCAGTAGCATCCCGTCCCAAGGGGTTTTGTTTTCGTTTGGGTCGGTGCGTGCTTTTGGGTGTCACCACCAGAGGTTCGCAATTCTTAATACGACCAAAATCATTTTTACTGGTGGGCCACAGTTGCTGGGGTATGTCTTTCAACCAGGCTAGCTCAGGGTCATGTAACAACACGACGTCCTGTGGCCCAGGCGTGTCTGAAAGCTCCACAGCCACTCGATGGCATGCCCAGGCCCTTCTTTGTAACATCCAGTATGCTTGATCGGACGGAGAGTACTCGCCTCTGGGTGCTGGCACCAAATCAACTAATTTAGCTAGTGCTAACACCCACGGACCCAAATCTTTCCAGGCTCGTTCTGGTCGTTTAGCAAGAGATACATGAGGGGCAGAGCCCTTAGTAGAAAAGAACACCTTCTGTTCTTTTGACACACAGCTAGAACAGAAAAATCCTTTGACTAGTATAAATATTCAGAGGACACACATTCAACATAGACAGGGCACGGAGGAGTAAACCAATCTTTTTCAAATTCAAGGTTGCGTTGGCCATGCGAGAAAAGCGTCGTGCAGTGCATACGAGGTGCTAGCATAAAGTCTGTTTGTGAGCCGCATACTCCTCGTGCAAGCCGTTCCAATTGTGTGGTTAGGATTTCAGGCAACAGGTCCCACGTATACACGCATACAGCCAATCGGCTTCTCCATGATATAGTAATGGCACTTCAATGATAATGCTTTCCTGACTACATTCTATCGTGATGCTTAGAGACGTTAACAGATCCATCCCATACAAATTTACTGAGCACAAATGCGAACATATAAACACATGGTCAACAGACATATCATTTCACTGCACCCTAGCTCTGGTAGTAACCTGTTCCTTATTGGTTTGACCTGAGGCCCCAACAGTTAGTACAGTGTTTCCTGATAACTGCAGGTGTCCTGCCTCACTGTGTTTAATTACTGATCTAGCTGACCCGGTGTCTACTAAAAATATAATCTCTTTCCCTTCTACTGTTAATGTTATAGTTAGGCTAGTATGTGTATCAAATTGTAAAGGGCATAATTTAATTGGTTCATTATTAACTTCTTTCTCTACAGTTCCCTCCTTATTTCATGGTTGATTTAAGCCCCATAACCCCATCTAAGATTGTATTTGCTGTTGTGTTGTAGTGCCCCCTTCAGGGCAGCCACTAGCATAATGTCCTAATTTACCACATCTCTCTGGCCCACTGAGCCCCTACCTTGCCCTTGACCTCGTCCTCGTCCTCGTCCCGTGGTGACCACGTCCTCCCCGTTGTCCTCCACCCCTGCCTCCTTGTTGTTGTTGCTGCTGCTGGTAGTACTATAGTTGTACCATCTGCAACTTCCCTTGCTTCTTTTTATCTCTTCTTTTTTCTTTTCTTTTTGTGTTGCCAATTGTCGATTCTGATGCACTATGTGGGCTAGCAAGTTGGTCAGTGTGCCGGTTTCCCAGCCGATGCATGACTGCGCTACGGGGCCACGGAGGTCAGGTTTAATGCCATTCATAATGACAGTCTTTAGTACCTCTGAGTACTGGTCCTGGTCGTCTCTCATACCACTATGATCACGGTAGCACTTTAGCAGTCGGGCATAATAGTCATCCCAACTTTCTTCAAGACCTTGTTTGCAATTGTGGATTTTATTCCAGTCTGATTGGAGCGGCCACTTGGTAGTGATCCGGTTACATAGGTCCTGGAACTGTCGCTGAAAGTCTCCATCTGCTGCAAAGTTCATGTTGGTGTTAAATCCTTCGCTAACACTGTGCCAGTCCAGTTGCATTTTTCTACGCAACACCTGTCCGATTTCACCGGCGCCAGGACGGTACATCTGTATTAGTCCCTGCACTTGCTCTTTTGCAATGTCCACAAACTGTCCAGAGTTTTTACGGTTGTCCGGCAAGTCGTACTGTACCATCTTTCTTGTTACGTTCTTCTCACTGTTGGGTTTGGATCAGTTGCTTCTCTTGTGCTGTCTTCGCTTGCGGTGGAGTAGTCCGTTTCCACCACTGTTTTGGGGGGAGGAGTGGCGGTACGGTTACCAGAGGCACGGTCACCCTGGAGTATGGAGGGGATCCTGCCGATTAAGTCAAAATGTCGTGGAACTTTAAAGGTCCACAACTTTAAAGAGCCAACTGCACCAGATGTTCAGAGATATAAAGCTTTATTAGTTTGCGCAAACGAGAACAGCTCAACACATCAGTGTTAGGAAGCCCGAGCAGTGTTCTGCCATACAGAGTTAGCATACAGTAATTATACTGTTACAGTATACCAGTTAAATACATTTCATAAACTCAAATTGTTTTAAAACATATAACTTGGTGAATGATGGTAGTACAGGGTAGCAACAAACAGGTACAGGAATGGTTCTATGCAATTATTCCCCTACAGTTATTAATATGGATAAATACATGTATGGGGAAATTTTTTGTGAGGATATCTGGGGAAGAGTAAGGTCTGTTTTGAATTGTTAATTATATGATTGTATTTATTGTTTGACTATTTTCTAATAAAAAAGAAAAATAATAATAATATTCTCGGCCTGTTGGTAATGGAGGGGTTTTCTTGTTTTGATTTTTTTTGTCGGTCCGAAAATTGTTTTTTTTTTGTATACTAACTATTCTCGGCCTGTTGGTAATGGAGGGGTGTTCTGCTTTTGATTTTTTTTTGTCGGTCCGAAAATTATTTGTTTTTTTGTATACTAACTATTCTCAGCCTGTTGGTAATGTGGGGCGTGTTCTTGAGTTCGTCATTAAAATTATAATTATTTTTGTATAACTAAAA
>NW_024473120.1:10000-31345 GCF_017654505.1 Polyodon spathula | reverse complement strand
TTCTCGGCCTGTTTGGTAATGGGGGGGTGTTTCTTGTTTTGATTTTTTTTGTCGGTCCGCAAATATGTTTAATTTTTGTATACTAACAAACAATTTATCGCCCCAAAACAAATATGTTGGGGTGTTCTTCAACAACCATGTTACCCTCCCACAAATTCTTTTTTTTTTACTAACTATTCTCGGCCTGTTGGTAATGGGGGGTGTTATTCGTTTGATTTTTTTTGTCAGCCCGAAAATTGTTTTTTCTTTGTATACTAACTATTCTCGGCCTGTTTGTAATGAGGGGTTGTTCTTGTTTTGATTTTTTTTGTCGGTCCGAAAATTGTTTGTTTTTTTGTATACTAACTTTTTTATGCATGTTGGTAATGGTGGGGGTGTTATTCTTTTAATTTTTTTTTCTGTCTGAAAATTTTTTTTTTTTTTGTATAATATCTATTCTCGGCCTGTTGGCAATGAAGCGGGGGTTCTGCTTTTGATATTTTTTCGGTCTGAAATATGTTTGATTTTTTGTATACTAACTTTTTTATGCTTGCTGGTAATGGTTGGGGTGTTCTTCTTTTGATTTTTTTTTGTCGGTCCAAAAATTGTTTTTTTTGTTCTTTTTTGATTTTTTTTGTCGGTCCGAAAATTGTTTTTTTTTTTTGTATACTAACTTTTTTATGCCTGTTGGTAATGGGGGGGTGTTCTTCTTTTGATTTTTTTTGTTAGTCCGAAAATGTATTTTTTTTTTGTATACTAACTATTCTCGGCCTGTTGGTAATGGGGGGGTGTTCTTGTTTTGATTTTTTTTGTCGATCCAAAAATTATTATTATTTTTGTATACTAACTATTCTCGGCCTGTTGGTAATTGTTTGCTTTTGATTTTTTTTGTCGGTCCGAAAATTGTTTGTTTTTTTGTATACTAACCTTTTTATGCTTGCTGGTAATGGTTGGGGTGTTCTTCTTTTGATTTTTTTTGTCGGTCCAAAAATTGTTTTTTTTTTGTATACTAACTATTCTCGGCCTGTTGGTAATGGGGGGTGTTCTTCGTTTGATTTTTTTTGTCGGTCCGAAAATTGTTTTTTCTTTGTATACTAACTATTCTCGGCCTGCTGGTAATGAATTTTCTTCTACCCAACTGTAACTAACTATTCTCAGCCTGCTGGTAATTAGGATTTTTTTTTCTGCTTTGAATTTGTCGCAATATGTTTCGTTTTCCTTTATTTGAAATACTAATGGGGCGTTTTCCTTTATTTTTTCTTTTTGGTCCGAAAATGTGTTGGAAAACATGGATCGAGAATTGATTAGCAGTTTGCTACGCATGTGGACTGGCAGAGCTATACTGGTGTTCTTTTCTGAAAAGAGACTAATATTGCAGATAGCAGACTGTTTGGTTCAAATTGCATGTACTGCTAACCATTGATAGAGACGTTGCGTCTACAAGCTCTTGCCCAACATTGACTGCAAGCTAACGAGATAACAATGCTGTGGACTAGAAGGGAACAGGCTCTAAAGACTTCAGAGAGATCGAAAGAGATAATGCCACTAGGATCCAAGGGGGTCGCAAGGAGATAACAAAAGGCATGTATGGACCTTTTGTCTCCAGGAGTGTGAAGAATGCACTGAGTTCAGAGGTTGTCACACAAGACTACTCACACACACACACACACACACACAGACACTCACACAATAAATTAAATTACCTTTGCAATTGGTTAAGTGTCAGAGAAAGGGGAGGTGGACCATCTATACAGAAGGGTATTTAATGTCATGCAAACATTGTAATGATGAGTATTCTGTTTGTCCTGTACCTGGGACCAGACTCCCTGCATATTTCAATAAACCTGGCAACTGATTGAAGAAAAGGACTCTGTGCATTTTCTTGAATCTACTTAATCACCATCCATTTTTTTTTTTAAGTTACTTCATTGGCGAGCCACCAGGACTGTTTCCTGATACTTTTTTTTTCCAAATACCGGGGGGTTGATACTTGATTACGGAGAAACCTTTTTTGCAAGCCTGTATCCCATGAAGAGGACCAGGACAAAGCAGACAGAAGGAGACTGTTTCTACTTTCAGCTCAGACGGTGTGGAGAATCTTTGAATCAGGACTTCAGATCGAACATATAACCACGTACATTGGTGAGTAGTTACTGGTTTTTTGTTTTATATGCAGTTTTTAGAATGTAGTGAGAATCAAGGGTAAAGTATGAAAGAGGACTTTTGACTACTTGATAATTCATGTACATTGAGGACACAATTAAGTATAATAATAATAATAATAATAATAAAATAATAATAATGACTATTAGGACTTAAAAGTTTACAAACGAGAGGAGGCCATTCGGCCTAAAAAAAGTCATGAGTCTTGCTAGTGTTTGGTTGTTAGTAGCTTATTGATCCCAAAATCTCATCAAGCAGCTTCTTGAAGGATCCCAGGGTGTCAGCTTCAACAACATTACTGGGGAGTTGATTCCAGACCCTCACAATTCTCTGTGTAAAAAAGTGTCTCCTATTTTCTGTTCTGAATGCCCCTTTTTCTGTCTCCATTTGTGACCCCTGGTTCTTGTTTCTTTTTTCAGGCTGAAAAAGTCCCTTGGGTCGACACTGTCAATACCTTTTAGAATTTTGAATGCTTGAATTAGGTCGCCACGTAGTCTTCTTTGTTCAAGACTGAACAGATTCAATTCTTTTAGCCTGTCTGCATATGACATGCCTTTTAAGCCCGGAATAATTCTGGTCGCTCTTCTTTGCACTCTTTCTAGAGCAGCAATATCTATTTTTTTATAGCGAGGTGACCAGAACTGACACTATATTCAAGATGAGGTCTTACTAGTGCATTGTACAGTTTTAACATTACTTCCCTTGATTTAAATTCAACACTTTTCACAATGTATCCGAGCATCTTGTTAGCCTTTTTTATAGCTTCCCCACATTGTCTAGATGAAGACATTTCTGAGTCAACAAAAACTCCTAGTTCTTTTTAATAAATTCCTTCTCCAATTTCAATATTCCCAGATTGATATTTATAATGTACATTTTTATTTCCTGCGTGCAGTACCTTACACTTTTCTCTATTAAATGGAATTATGCCATGTGTCTGCCCAGTTCTGAAGACTTGTCTAGAAAATTTTGAATGACCTTTGCTGCTGCAACAGTGTTTGCCACTCAGAATAATTTTGTGTTGTCTGCAAATTGCAACAAGTTTGCTTGATAATGAGCAGAATCTAGATCATTAAGGTAGATTGGTCCTAGGAGAGGACCTAGATACTGAGTGAATGTGGTACACCGCTGGTTACCACACTCCAGTCTGAGGTTTTTCCTCTAATCAGTACTTTCTGTTTTCTACATGTTAACCACTCCCTAATCCATGTACATGCGTTGGATTGAATCCCAACTGCGTTCAGTTTGAGAATTAATCTTTTATGCGGGACAAACGTTGTCAAAAACTTTCTGGAAATCTAAATACACCATGTCATATGCTTTGCAATTAAAAACTATCGATGTTGCATCCTCAAAAAAATCAAGCAAGATTTAGTTAGGCACGATCTCAAACAACCTAAAACCACCAACCTGTCTCCCAGGACCCTGTTACCATATAGGTAATTTTCCATTTTGGATCTTATTATCGTTTCCATAAGTTTGCATACCCCAGAAGTCAGGCTTACTGGTCTGTAGTTACCTGGTTCCCATGTTTCCCTTTTTGTGGCAGAGCGGTATTATGTTTGCAATTTTCCAGTCATGTCGGTACCACCCCTGTGTCAAGAGACTGCTGCATGATCTTGGTTAGCGGTTTGTAAATTACTTCTTTCATTTCTGGTGAGTGGTGGTGGGAGGATCTCATCCGGCCCAGGGGATTTGTTTATTTTAAGAGCTCCTAGTCCCTTTAACACTTCTGCCTCAGTTATGCTAAAGTTATTTAAAACTGGATAGGAACTGGATGACATGTGGGGCATGTTGTCAGTATCTTCCTTTGTAAAAACTTGTGAAAAGTAATCATTTAATATATTTGCTATTTTTTTTTCTTCCTCTACGATTTTGCCATTTGTATCTCTTAAACATTTAATCTCCGGCGGCCCGGCTCTTGCTGTTGGCGGAGGCGAAAAACATTTTGGAATTGGTTTTCCCTCCCTTGGCAATGTTCATTTCTATTTCTCTCTTGGCCTTTCCCCTTCCTTTTTGACTTGCGTTTGCAGTTCGGTGTACTCTTTCTGCGTACTTTGTTTTTGGTCCTTTTTTTAATGCTCTGTAAAGTGCCTTTTTTCGCTGAATATTTTTTTTAATTGATCTATTAAACCATTTTGGCAATTTAGTTTTACATTTAGATTTGTCTACTTTAGGGATATAAGCGGCGTTTTGTGCCTCTAGTCCTCCCTCTTCTTGATCTCTGGCTCTGGGAGCGGCTTTTTGAAGAACTCTGGCTCTGGGAGCATCCTTCTTCTGTGGGTGTTTGCCAGTGGTTCTCTGACCTCTGTTTTAGTTATTCTGTCTTCGTTATTTGAAAAGACTAAATCAAGGCATGCCTCTCCCTCTAGACGGTGCCTTCACAAATCTGTGTTAGGAAGCAGTCATTTGTCATTTCCACCATTTCTATTTCATCCTGGGAGCTACCCGGCGGGTTTTCCCATTTGGCTCTGGGGGAAGTTGAAATCCCCCATTAGTATGGCTTCTCCTTTGCTACACAGATTTCTAATGTCATTGTATAACAGATTACGGCAGCTCACCGTCTGAATCTGGCGGTCTATAGCATGCTCCTATTAGATGCCTTTTCCCTTTTTGTCTGTTATTCTGACCCATATTGATTCGGTTTTATTTTCTTTGTCTCTGTTTAACACCTGGGCTTCAAGACTGTTTCTTATGTATAGCGCTACCCCTCCTCCTCTTCTGTCCTGCCTGTCTTTCCTATACAGTCTATACCGACAAATATTATATTCGTCCCCATCACTCTCAGATAACCACGTTTCTGTAACACCTATCACATCATCTTTGTTTGTACTGTTTGGTTTATATGTCACGATAAGGGGGCAATAGGATAAGCCTCTTATTTAACTGTCCACATTAGGTGGTACAAATAAGGAACAATCAGACAGTAAGTTCCAGTTAAGCCCAATAGCACATACAAAAGTGTAAATTAAATGTGCAATAAATCAAAATAAAATTTTATGCTTCCTTAAGCATAGCTTTAAACACGGAACATTGGTAACAACAAGACAAAACTAAAAAGTGGTGTTTTTTTTTTTGTTAGTGTTGTGTTTTGTTGAGAGTCTGATCAACTCCAAATATGTTCAAAAATAATCGTGACAGTCATCGAATGGATGACTGGAGAATCTGGAGTATAGACTATGTTTTTAAACATGACAAGGAGGGACGACCCTATACAAAAGACATGAGGCAAACTATTGAAGAATTGAAAACAAGATATGATTTTACAAGGGAAAATTGTAAGAAATGATCTGTTGAAAATGAAGGTTTGCATGAGGAAATTAAGCGATTAGAATCAGTTACAAGTGCTTCCATGGTTGAAAGGCAATTGGCTGCCACACAACAATTAGAGATGTGTAAGGAAAACGCAACCCAAAAACAACGATTGATAGATTGTCAGAGAAAGACAAGTAATTTGGAATCAAGTTTGAAAATTTGCACGGATTGCATATAAGGAATTATGGAATGTGTCTGGAGAAAACAAAGACAGACATATTGTACAAAAGTTGAGGGAGGTACGTAAAAAAGCATGTGAACAACGACAGAATAATAAGGTTTTGCAGCGCAGAATTGCAGCATTGGGATTGGTTGATAATGAGCAAGAAACAGATGGTGAGGATAGCGATGGTCCTGAGGACTGGGATCCTAGACAGGAGAGTGAATAGGATGAAGAGGTGGAGGACTTAGATGAGTTAGAGGATTTTGCTCTAGCACCTGAGGAGGTTCAGAAACAAAAGGAAGGCACTAGAGGGGACTATATGTCCAGTATTGCAGAAAATGTTAAATCAAGGAGGCGCAATACTGAAAGAACAGAACCGAAAGGGAGAGTAAATTTTGCAGGCAAGTATGTCAAAACAGCTCCTGTAATGACTCGTAGGATACGCACAACTGGTACTTTGGACCAGCAAACTGGAATAACTACATATGATTATGCTGAAGAACAGGTCAATAGGGATTTGACATTGTCAGAATTGGCTTTGATGAAAGAACAGTTGCCCAAATTGGATGGTAATACAGATCCTACACCTTTGTGTGAAAAGCTGCGTGGTATACAATGTACATTTAATCTCACTGACAGGGATTGTTGCAGAATCCTGAGTTCAGTATTACCAGTTGAAATGATTGCACCAACTGAATTTACACCACCGGGTGCTAACCCACAATATCCAGGTCATGATGAGAGAGTTAGATTAATGTGTGTGGCTGCTAATTATCGACATGCACCAGATCTCAGTAAGGTTCTTGACGCTGTTCCCAAAAAGGGACAACATCCTACTGACTTCATTCGAAGTTTTGTGCAGACGTATAATACCCACAGAGAGAGAGCTGCAGCAAGAGTTGCGATTACAGATGATAACGTCACGTTTTGGCAGTTGGTAATCAACAAATATAAAGACTTAGTCTCTCCTACATGCAAGCATCTATTGATACAGTACAGCAGGGCACTGTCAGTAGACCCTGTTCCGCAAGGTACAGGGCAAGACATACATGATTGTTTAAGAGACTGGAATGAGTCTGAAACAGATAAAGCACCAATAGAGAAAAAGAAAATTGCTATGATTGTTGCCAACGAGGGTGGTGTTAAGTCAGGATGTTTTAATTGTGGTAAGCAGGGCCATGTGTCAAAGGAATGTAAAATGTCTAAAATGTGTGCAAACTGCAAATGCGCTGGACATACAATTAATCAATGCTGGGCTAGAGGGGGAGGTGCTGAGGGGCAGGGTCCACAACAAAAGCAGAGGGCTGTAAATAGCTCGAGATTACCTACTGCACCTACACTCTTTTATGAGGAACTGAGACAATTGTTACAGACCTTCTCAAATCAGATAGGAAACAATGGCCAACATAACCCTTCCCACATCCCACAGGAACCCCCACCTTCATCTTCCCTATGAAGGGGTCAGGCCTCTATTGCAGCAGTGAGTACTATTACTGCTGACAAGGAGGGCCGCCCATGTGTGAAAGTTTTGGCCGGAGGCCGTCAAGACACATTTCTGATAGGCACAGAGGCTGCTTGCTCTCTCACTTACCATACAGACCTACCACCCAGTGGGAAGTCTATTCAGCTTGTAGGAGTAGGAGGAGGTGTAACCAAAGCCAGAATATCCACTCCAATTACATTGCAATTGGGTACTATTAAATTTGATTTACCATTATGTATGGTCAGTACACATGAAGTTTGTATTTTGGGTGCTGACGGGATTGCCCGCGCTTGATTGATTATTGATCTTTCTAATCGTTTGATTTGGCAAGGGGCAAGAGATCCCCAGGGCATCAAGATGCCAATCATGATTTCAGATAGGCATTCAGTGTTTACTGTGAAGGGTACAGAAGATTATGATGTTGTGAAGTTACTACATACTAGTGACAGCCGGCTGGCTGAGATTCTGTTGCATCACATTAAAGTGTGGGCACAGCACAAGCATGATTGTGGTAATGTTAAAGGTATGGTAGTAGTTGTGAATAGCATTGATCCTCCTCCACAGAAACAATATCCCTATCCAAAGGAAGCAGAAGTTGCAATTAGTCAGACAATTGACTCATTGTTAAAACAGAAAGTAATACGTGAGTGTGTCTCTACTGTAAACTCACCTGTATGGCCTGTAAAGAAACCAGATGGTTCATGGCGTCTAACTATTGATTACAGGCAGCTTAACAAAAACACCCCCAGTGCTACAGCATTGGTATCCACCACACCAGACATGATGTCACAATTGAAAGGAACAGCAACAGTGTACTCTACACTGGATGTCTCTAATGGATTTTGGGGAATTAGAGTACACCCAGATAGTCAGTACAAGTTTGTTTTTACCTTTAAGGACAGGCAATTTACTTGGGCTGTGTTACCGCAAGGGTATAATAATAGTCCTACGCTGTTTCGTCAATGCATGGCTAACATTTTGCAAAGTTGTTCTCAAACAGATATCATCATCCAGTATGTGGATGACATACTTCTACAAACGGATACCAGGGAGGAGCATTACGGGCACTTTGATGAGGTTCTCACTTTGTTGGAGGAGGCCGGCATGAAGCTGAACCCGAAAAAGGCAGCATTAATGAAATCATCTGTTTGTTTCTTAGGAGTACAGGTGGAAGCTGGAGGACGTATACCTGACCCAGAAAAGATTAAGTTGATTCAAAATCTGCCCCGCCCACACACAGTTACAGCCTTACGATCACTTTTAGGTATAATAGGCTTCTGTAGGGACTTTATAGAGGGTTACAGTGAGAAAGCTGCACCTCTATATGAACATCTAAAGGGAAACCCAGGTAAGGAAGACACACTTACCTGGAACAGTGCATCACAGAATGCTTTCATGACACTCAAGACGTCACTAACACAGGCACCAGCTCTGCGTAGTCCAGACACCACACTTCCGTTCATCATTGAGGCAGCCGCATCAGACACTAGTTTGTCAGCAGTACTCATGCAGGAAGTGCATGGTAAGTGTATACCTGTGGGGTACTTCTCACGTATGCTTACACCGGTAGAAAGATCGTATGATCAATGTACAAAACAAATTTTGGCAGTACATTGGATTGTGACGCACACTGAATACATTTGTCAGTTTGGGAAAATAATAGTACATACACCACACACCCCAGTCGCTCTGCTCATTAGAGGGCAGGTGAAGGGAGTGTCAGCCCAATGATGGGGCAGATGGGTTACTGAACTTGCATCTAAAAACATCACAGTTAAACACTCTGCATCCTACACACTTGCTAACATGCTCACCTATGAAGGGGAGGCTCATGAATGTACGACACGACAGTTGGAGGCAAAGGCTGGTCCTTTTGCGACAGTCCCGCTTGCTGACTCTTTGTCTGTATATGTCGATGGCTCTCGCTTTTACGACAATGGCCTGTATCACACAGGTGCAGCATGTTGGGCTCCAGCTATTGGAAAGGAGGTACTGATAAAGTGTAAACCCACAGACTCTGCACAAAAAGCAGAAGTGATAGCTGTACTAGCAGCACTAAGGGAGTTCACAGGAAGGCTTACTATCTATTCAGATAGCGGATTTGTTTGCAATTCTCTTACAGAGTACTTGCCGGTGTGGCAGAAACAGGGTTTTTGTACAGCCGACGGTAAACCACTAACACATTACGCACAGCTCTTGCAGATCTGGGATCTGGCCTATGAGTGTACACCAGGCACACTAGCCATTTGTAAAGTCAAATCACATCAACCAGAAGGCAGAACGGTACAGGGAGATGCAAATAATACAGTAGACATGCTAGCCAAGAAGGCAGCCATTGATGGGATCCCATGGGATTCCTCAACTGATCCTGTTCATGTATCACCTGTCACCACGGCCACACCTACCATGTTAGATTTGAAAAAGGCACAGGCACTCGATTCTAAACTGGTTGAGGTCATGGACGCCATTACCGCACAGCAGACACTTCCGCATCCTTACCACAAATACAAGGACACATTGTTGGTATTCGAAGGAACATTGTATCATACCACACCCCAGCTTGCCTGGGTGACACCTCATTGTTTACGCAAGGATCTAGTCATCTACATGCATCAAGTGAGTGGTCATGCAGCATCACAAAAAGTGTTAGACCTCTTACAGGGATGCTACTGGTGGCCAGACATGAAAGCAGATATAGATCATCACCTTGCGCTGTGCTTAATATGCGCACAAATGAATCCAGCTCCCGCATGCCGCAAGGTCCCAATGGGTACCTCACATTGGAATGATGGGCCCTGGGAATCTATTCAAATTGATCACACAGGACCATTACCTACAGCCAAAGGAGGATATAGATATATCCTAGTGGTAGTTGACATGTTTACACGCTGGGTGGAGGCATTTCCTGCACGTCGATGCTCTTACGACAGCCAGGATTCTATGTGAACAGGTCTTCACTAGATGGGGCTTCCCTAAGAGACTGGAAAGTGATCGTGGAACCGCATTTACGTCCGAGGTAATGGCCTGCCTATGTAAAATGTTAGGTGTAGAACAACACTTCCACATTCCTTACCACCCGGAGGCTAGTGCTATGGTTGAACGGATGAATCGCACATTGAAAGATGGTCTCAAGAAGGCTGTATTAAAAGCAACTACTGATCTAGGTAGATCTACACCTGACTGGGTTGCAGCTTTGCCCGTAGTGCTAATGGTAAATAGAGCAACTTCAGTGTGAACAACAGGATATACCCCATTTGAGCTAATGACAGGAAGGACAATGCGGATGGCACACCCCACAGGGGTCCCAATCCCTATTACGAGCAAGGTTACTAATGACAAATTAGGTACAATTAGCTCTCCAAAACAAACTTCTGGATGCTGCTAACCGGATGGGGGCAGCACATCAATACACAGTTCAGTCCTCTCAACCCCCATATAGGATCTCCTTTCAAATTGGAGACCAGGTCATGCTAAAAAACTTTTTAAAAGGCGGGGCCTGGGAAGCTAATTGGGAAGGTCCATATCAGGTTATGGATAAGTTGGGTGAAACCAACCTGAAATTGGCAATACAGAAACGTGGCAGACCAATACAATATTTTTGGTTCCACGGTGACCAGTGTAAGCCATATCAGAAAAAGATCATTGAGCCTACACAAACTGCACAAACTGCACTGCAAGGATATACACTAAACCTGGTCTTTTGTGTCCCCACAGGTGAATTATGAAATACCAACTAACAACCTTGATTGGCATATTCACTCTGCTCGCTGAAGCACGATGGGACCCACCAACGACATTGGTGACAGAGACACAGTGTATAAAGAAAGGACAGTATGTGCAGTTACAATTTCAAGATAGCCTGGGGCTCCAGGCATGGAAAAAGGATGGTAAAATGTTTGGTCTTGACAAAGTATGGAAAATATCTGGTAATCATCAAGTGCCAGAGCCCAGATATGTCCAAAAAGGAGGGGACATAATACTACAATGTCCAGGGGACAGATTTGGAGATATTTCATTATGCCAGTATAATAATGAGAAATGGACATTAACAAAGGTCACGACAAACCCAGAGAAATGCACCTACTCGATTACAAACTATGATGATTCAAAGGGAGGTGTCTGGGAATTTAAAGTTATCTTTGTAGCGGGTGATGCACCACGTGATAGGGTTTGCAGATATAAAGTAAAAACCTGGTCTGATAATGATGCCCAAAGGTTTCTGTGGTCTAAGAACCACGAGGGACGGTATGAATCTATTATATGTGAACCTCCACAAGAATGGGAAAACCCAGATAGTTGGGAAGATGGACAATTAATGGCTGGACACCCAAAAAGGTATTTTAAAAAATCAGACATACAGGATGTTGACACAATATATCAGTATCAATATCCAAATCAAATTAGTAATATTTCAGTTCATAGTCATAACTGTTCATACAAATCACTCAAAACCCCCTACCTCGGGAAGGTATCATTCTCGGACCAGAACGAAAAACTCTTTTGGATAATGTGAATATAGTATTATCATATGTGATGTATAATTTCACCAATCTAACTGTTTTGTTTGAACAGCATTGCAAGCAACATACCAATATCCAGAATTGTCTTCAAAGGGAAATAGGTAGTACAATAAAAGATTACAAAGAGCGACTAGCCGAACGAATGTATGAAGGTAATGAGAAACGTAGGAAGAGGGGGCTTTTTGATGAAATAGCAGGCTGGTTTGGTGCAGGAAATTCTGTTGCAAACAGCTGGGATATTTATCAAATGTCAAGAGGGCAAACTTGGATAGCAAGTACTGTTGGAGAAGGAATGGAAAGATTGGGGAATGGACAAATGTATGTAAATCAAGGGATTAGACTCCAGGGTACAGCTATATATGAGCTAATGGATGGAACAGAGGGAGCCTTGCGCAATTTGACCAAAGCGATAGATTGTAGAATATTTGCAGGTGACCTTTTAAAAACAATGAAGGAAGAAATAATGGACATTAGGCTAGGAGTGGTACCTAGACATGCGCAGGAGGAACTCAGGTTGAGGTTGGCAATGTTCCATCCTGATCAGACTGGTTCTATCTCTCAATACCATACATGGATCCTAATAACCAGTATAAAGACAGTTTGAAGATTAGACCAATAGGAGTACTACACAATGAGACAGTGATAGTTTGGGAAAAGGCTACATGGAAAGTTCAACGAGGGAGCTGGAGTGGTGTGGTGCATGAAGCATGCTGTTATGAAACAAATAGTCATGTAGTTTGCCGGTGTCCTGCAATCACTGGAATCAATAGAAATATAAACACTGAATTAGAGGTACATCCACTAGAGGGGTGGAAAAAAGCAGTGCAGGTTGGGAAATATCAATGGTGTGTGTTGAGAAACCATACCAATTTTAAGTATGGAGATTTAACTTGTCAGACTTCTCCAGGATTTTGTTTTACTCCAACACATGCAGTTCAGATTGGATATATATATATATATATATATATATATATATATATATATATATATATATATATATATATATATATATATATATATATATATACCTGAACCTGAAGCAGAGGAGTTCCAAATTACAGCTTGGTGGGATGACACATATCTAGATTCATGTTCGGTCATTTTTTCTCAAATGCACAAATTGGTTAAAATAGCCCTACAAAGAGCGGAAGAGAAGCTGCTCAAAGCTAAGGTCGAAGTTGATTTGGCACAATTAAAAGCCACTGTATTGAAACGATATGGATGGTTAGGGCAGGCCTTAGGGAACACTTTTTGGGATTATATTGTTTTAATAATACTGTTATTAGTAATAGTATTGATCCTGTGGAATAGCATTCAGTGTTTTTGGTGGAAAAAACAACAGCGGCAGTTAGAAAGGACCATTGACAGATGGGAAACTGTAAACTTACTGGGAGCCACCATGAATAAGAAATAACAACTGTGTACAGTGATATTAACTGTATTTACTGTAGTTTTTTTATGTTTATTTTTCATTTTTTGTATTATTTATACGTATCTTTGTTTTGTTTTGGCTCATAGCACACTTACATATAGAAACAGAGAAAGTAAGGTAGATACCTACACATAATGGAGAGACTTAGAATGAAGGAACATGCTTCACTATAATATATTATACAAACACATTACTTGATGTGACTACTCAGAACCAGCGAAGAGGACATCTGAGGGCTCGGGATCACGTGAGCAACTTGGTTGTAGCGGGTCACCCCCCTCCATCTTATATTCTAAAAGTAGGGTATGTTGGAAAACATGGATCGAGAATTGATTAGGGGTTTGCTACGCATGTGGACTGGCAGAGCTATACTGGTGTTCTTTTCTGAAAAGAGACTAATATTGCAGATAGCAGACTGTTTGGTTCAAATTGCATGTACTGCTAACCATTGATAGAGACGCTGCGTCTACAAACTCTTGCCCAACAATGACTGCAAGCTAACGAGATAACAATTCTGTGGACTAGAAGGGAACAGGTTCTAAAGACTTCAGAGAGATCGAAAGAGATAATGCCACTGGCATCAAAGGGGGTCGCAAGGAGATAACAAAAGGCAGGTGTATGGACCTTTTGTCTCCAAGAGTGTGAAGAATGCACTGAGTTCAGAGGTTGTCACACTAGACTACACACACAGACACACACACATTAACACTCACACAATAAATTAAATTACCTTGACCATTGGTTAAGTGTCAGAGAAAGGGGAGGTGGACCATCTATACAGAAGGATATTTAATGTCATGTAAACATTGTAATGTTGAGTATTGTGTTTGTCCTGTACCTGGGACCAGACTCCCTGCATATTTCAATAAACCTGGCAACTGATTGAAGAAAAGGACTCTGTGCATTTTCTTGAATCTACTTACTCACCATCTATTTTTTTAAGTTACTTCAAGAACGTAGGCTGAGTGTTAGCTAAAGTATGAAATTTATAATTATGCAATAAGCCAGTATGATTGTGGGACTATACCGGCACCGGAACTCATTGCAATATTAATTATGAGCACTGTGTAGACTTTTTTGGCATATCTTTCTTGTGGGGGAGGTTTGATATGGGTTACTGAACCATCCTCATTATTTGCATTGTGTTCTGATTTTAACCTGTCTTAATAAAATGTGATTGTGGAATTTAATGTGTGTGTGTGGTTGTGTATTATGGGTTGTGTTCAGGTTACAAAAGGATTCTTTTGAACAGTGATTTTGTGTTGTCCAGGCCATGAGGCCACGGGTTGATAATGTAATTAGATTAGTGTTATAACTTTGAAAGATTGAACTGTTTTCATGTTTGTAATATTGTTTGGATACAATAACAGCATTAGCATTTCAATAAAGGGATCGTCCTGTAATTCCGTTACTGGTCTGGGAGGAATGTTGATTTGTCCCTTCAGAGCTTCTGTACCAGTTTGTTGCTAGTGACGTGTGGATGAGCTATACTGGGGTTTGTAGTTTCTAGCAAACTTATACCCGGTATCTTTTCTTACGAAAGCTTTTGATTCATTTTTTATTAGGTTAGGTTTCCGTAGTGTAGTGGTTATCACGTTCGCTTAACACGCAAAAGGTCTCCGGTTCAGCAATGTGAATCTAGCAACAATAAGCACCAACAGCAAC
Organism: Polyodon spathula; assembly: GCF_017654505.1. Taxonomy (NCBI): domain Eukaryota; kingdom Metazoa; phylum Chordata; class Actinopteri; order Acipenseriformes; family Polyodontidae; genus Polyodon; species Polyodon spathula. The sequence continues at coordinate 16,625 of NW_024473120.1, read as the reverse complement.
TTCCGGTAAAACTTCCTTCCGCATCTCACTCCCGAAGCGTCATTTTTTTGATGAAAGATAAAAGTCTCTCGTTAATCTCATATAACGGTTGTCTCTAACTCCTGACAATCTAAATATATTTTAAAACAACCTTTTATATCTATCTAATATATTATAAAAGGACCTTTTATATTTCAGCACTGCAATCCAATATGCAGGTCTACCTCCATTCAGAACTGCAGACCAGTAAAATAATACTTCAGCCTCTTAGTGCTTAAAAAGTTAAGTCTGTTTCAATACAATAAATACAGCTTGTTTTTTCATTAATCTTTTCTTGTCTGGACAACAGGAATCTAGAACAGCCGAACGACTACAGGTTAAAGTTTCAAAGTTTATTTAATGAACGACAAGAGTCTTTAAGTAGTTTGTGAGATTGGCGCATCATTACAGAAACATCAAGAAAAAAAATGTTTATATTGGACAACCATCTGAAATGGGCCATCAGAATGAAATCACCCAATCTGTCGATGTATTTTTATAGCCTACTTTCTAAATCCTATGAACACGCTATATTACATGTATCCCAAACGGCAAAGTACAATATTCTTTTAGTTTGTTGTCTTTGATAAGTGGATGAGTGTTCTTCCAGGTGTTTCCGTAGTGTAGTGGTTATCACGTTCGCTTCACATGCAAAAGGTCCCCGGTTGGGAAACTAAGTATTTTTTTTATTTATTTTTATTTATTTATTTAAATCGGTGTGAGCCAAGTTGGAAGAGATAGTCCTTTCCCTTTTTCGTGTGCTTGAAGAACACACGCTGAGTGTTAGCTGAAGTATGAAAGTAGATTGTTTTTTTTTTTTGTTGTTGTTTTGTTTTTTAAATCAGTGTGAGCAGAATTGGAAGAGATAGTCTTTTGCCGCTGTAGTAATCAGCATTTTTACTCTTTCCCTTTTTTCGTGTGCTGAAAGAACACAGGCTGAGTGTTAGCTAAAGTATGAAATTTATAATTATGCAATAAGCCAGTATGATTGTGGGACTATACCGGCACCGGAACTCATTGCAATATTAATTATGAGCACTGTGTAGACTTTTTTGGCATATCTTTCTTGTGGGGGAGGTTTGATATGGGTTACTGAACCATCCTCATTATATGCATTGTGTTCTGATTTTAACCTGTCTTAATAAAATGTGATTGTGGAATTTAATGTGTGTGTGTGTGTGTGTGTGGTTGTGTATTATGGGTTGTGTTTAGGTTACAATGAGATCCTTTTGAACAGTGGTATTGTGTTGTCCAGGCCATGAGGCCACGTTCATGAAACTTGCCTGGTCTGTACACAAGTCACATTTTGCCCATGTGACAAATATTTTTTCAGCTCGGAACCTTAAGTCCTTGCTTAAGATATGAGTCCTTGTAATATAGTTGTGTGCGGTGTTTTTTTCTTTTCTTTAAATCTCTGTTTGAAAACATGATTCTTGGAATAGTGATTTAATAAATTCCTTGAGGATGCAGCCAGGGCAAATTTCATGTAAAAGTACGTTACAGGGAAGTGGTAACAGAAAACACCAGTGCATCAACTGTAAATGCACTTCTACGTCTTAAACTATGATGTATTTAACAAACCCAAGCAATGCAGAAACACTGAGACCACATAGAGAGCTGGTCAGAAACTGCAGGGAAGCATTCAGAAAAGCAAACGGCATGCTTGGGTATATAGCCAATAGGGTAGCGTACAATCCAAAGGAGGTTTTGATGATATTGTATAATGCACTGCTGAGACTGCACTTGGAATACTGTGTCCAAGTCTGGTCACCGCAGCACCACAGGCACATTGTGGCCCTGGAGAGAGTCCAACAAAGAGCAACCAGACTAATCCCAGGACTTATAGGACTGAGATATGAAGAGAGGCTGAAGAACTGAACCTATTTAGCCTGGAACAAAGAAGAATCCGACAAGACATGATTGAAGTCTTTAAAATCTTAAAAGAAGTTGACATAATTAAACCAAACCAATGCTTTAAGCACAGCCAGCACAGAAACCAGGACCAGAGGGCATAGTTGAAAATGAAGTGGAGATACACTTAGGACAAAAAGGAGACACTTTTTCATAGGGAGTGGTGAGGGTTTGGAATGGGCTACTTATTTGTGTTCTTGAGGCATAATCAGGTGGACCCTTTAAGACTCAACTTGACAACATTTAGAGGTCAATCAACTACTAGGAACCGGACAAGCACAGATGGCCGGCCTCCTCTTATTCATGGATTTTCATGTGCTTGAACAGAGAAATGCTTGTTGTTTTCTGAATAACACCTGTAATGGAAGTTAAAATAATTCCTAGAAAATCGCCATCTACCAAACTGCAAACTTATTGTTAAACCATGTGTTTTTTTGGTTATGCTCAGAGGTTAAAAAATCTAGCAGTTCATTTTAACAGGCCCACACTGTTTTTAGGTCAGAAGTCATTGAACTCCCTGCATGAAAATTTTTGTCTAGTCCAAAGTAGATGCAGAAAACACCCAACGACACTGTCGCAGAAACTTAAAATACTTAAGTTGCACCTACTGTTCCAGCAAATATAGTCATGCATCTGCAGATCTTACATCTTACATCTTACATTTGATCTTACATTTTTCTAGATTGTTTAAAATAATACAGTATATTGTATTTTTTTTTTTCGTTAACAGCTTTTAAGCTTGAATATCTAACACAAAAAACAAATTAGGCTTTTTTGTTCATCAAAGAATATGTGGTGTAGTACGATTGCGACGTTCGCCGCCCGAAGGTACCTCGGGGAAACACTATTTTATTTTAAAGTGTTTAATATTATTATGTCACAATCCGCGATTTCTGCCTTTAAAACTTCCCAAAAGCTGTTCATGGTCGTACATTAACATGTATTATTTTTATTTTTTATTATTTTAAAACGGAGCATGAGCAAAGCATCTGGGGCAATGTAAATGCTTCATGTTTGAGCGCAGGAATGGACGTGAACATATACGCGCTTACACTATACAATCTACAGGGCAAACACGTTGTTTCGTTTAATAAGCAATATATATCCTTAGCATAGCTCTCTATTTCGTCATTGGCAGATTTTCGTAATGTAGTGTTTCTTGTCATTTCTTTTTAAATAATAACCGTTACAAATACATGTATTTTTTTAGCCTACTTTCTAAATCCTATAAACACGCAAACTGCAATGTACAGTACAATATTCTTGTAGTTTGTTGTCTTTGATAAGTGGATAACTGTTCTTCCAGGTGTTTCCGTAGTGTAGTGGTTATCACGTTCGCCTCACACGCGAAAGGTCCCCGGTTCGAAACCGGGCGGAAACATGTGTGTTTTCTTTCATTTTTATTTATTTACTTTAAATCAGTGTGAGCCGAATTGGAAGAGATAGTCCTTTCCCTTTTTCATGTGCTTGAAGAACACACGCTGAGTGTTAGCTGAAGCGTTTTACACAAAATACAATTGAAAAATAAAATCTTGTACGGAAACCTGCTTTATTAACATGTGTCAACTATTATGAGAGATAAAACAAAGAAACTTGTTTCCGCCCGGTCTCGAACCGGGGACCTTTCGCGTGTTAGGCGAACGTGATAACCACTACACTACGGAAACCACATGAAAGACAGCTCTCAAGATCTGAACACAGCAAGTGATACAGGTCGCTGGTCAGAGTTGCCGGGTCCGCGGTTTCCCCGCGGCATTGGGCTACTTCAAAAACACAGCCGCGGAAAATACTAAGGAGTCGCGGGTTGATAATGTAATTAGATTAGTGTTATAACTTTGAAAGATTGAACTGTTTTCATGTTTGTAATATTGTTTGGATACAATAACAGCATTAGCATTTCAATAAAGGGATCGTCGTGTAATTCCGTTACTGGTCTGGGAGGAATGTTGATTTGTCCCTTCAGGGCTTCTGTACCATTTTGTTGCTAGTGACGTGTGGATGAGCTATACTGGGGTTTGTAGTTTCTAGCAAACTTATTCCCGGTATCTTTTCTTACGACAGCTTTTGATTCATTTTTTATTAGGTTAGGTTTCCGTAGTGTAGAGAAGAGATAGTCCTTTCCCTTTTTCGTGTGCTGAAAGAACACACGCTGAGTGTTAGCTGAACTACGAAAGTAGATTGCGTTTTACACAAAATACAATTGAAAAATAAAATCTTGTACGGAAACCTGCTTTATTAACATGTGTCAACTATTATGAGAGATAAAACAAAGAAACTTGTTTCCGCCCGGTCTCGAACCGGGGACCTTTCGCGTGTTAGGCGAACGTGATAACCACTACACTACGGAAACCACATGAAAGACAGCTCTCAAGATCTGAACACAGCAAGTGATACAGGTCGCTGGTCAGAGTTGCCGGGTCCGCGGTTTCCCCGCGGCATTGGGCTACTTCAAAAACACAGCCGCGGAAAATACTAAGGAGTCGCGGGTTGATAATGTAATTAGATTAGTGTTATAACTTTGAAAGATTGAACTGTTTTCATGTTTGTAATATTGTTTGGATACAATAACAGCATTAGCATTTCAATAAAGGGATCGTCGTGTAATTCCGTTACTGGTCTGGGAGGAATGTTGATTTGTCCCTTCAGGGCTTCTGTACCATTTTGTTGCTAGTGACGTGTGGATGAGCTATACTGGGGTTTGTAGTTTCTAGCAAACTTATTCCCGGTATCTTTTCTTACGACAGCTTTTGATTCATTTTTTATTAGGTTAGGTTTCCGTAGTGTAGTGGTTATCACGTTCGCTTAACACGCAAAAGGTCTCCGGTTCAGCAATGTGAAGCTAGCAACAATAAGCACCAACAGCAACTTCCGGTAAAACTTCCTTCCGCATCTCACTCCCGAAGCGTCATTTTTTTGATGAAAGATAAAAGTCTCTCGTTAATCTCATATAACGGTTGTCTTTAACTCCTGACAATCTAAATATATTTTAAAACAACCTTTTATATCTATCTAATATATTATAAAAGGACCTTTTATATTTCAGCACTGCAATCCAATATGCAGGTCTACCTCCACTCAGAACTGCAGACCAGTAAAATAATACTTCAGCCTCTTAGTGCTTAAAAAGTTAAGTCTGTTTCAATACAATAAATACAGCTTGTTTTTTTCATTAATCTTTTCTTGTCTGGACAACAGGAATCTAGAACAGCCGAACGACTACAGGTTAAAGTTTCAAAGTTTATTTAATGAACGACAAGAGTCTTTAAGTAGTTTGTGAGATTGGCGCATCATTACAGAAACATCAAGAAAAAAAAAATGTTTATATTGGACAACCATCTGAAATGGGCCATCAGAATGAAATCACCCAATCTGTCGATGTATTTTTATAGCCTACTTTCTAAATCCTATGAACACGCTATATTACATGTATCCCAAACGGCAAAGTACAATATTCTTTTAGTTTGTTGTCTTTGATAAGTGGATGAGTGTTCTTCCAGGTGTTTCCGTAGTGTAGTGGTTATCACGTTCGCTTCACATGCAAAAGGTCCCCGGTTGGGAAACGAGTGTGTTTTTATTTATTTATTTATTTATTTATTTAAATCGGTGTGAGCCAAGTTGGAAGAGATAGTCCTTTCCCTTTTTCGTGTGCTTGAAGAACACACGTTGAGTGTTAGCTGAAGTATGAAAGTAGATTGTGTTTTTTTTTGTTGTTGTTTTGTTTTTTAAATCAGTGTGAGCAGAATTGGAAGAGATAGTCTTTTGCCGCTGTAGTAATCAGCATTTTTACTCTTTCCCTTTTTTCGTGTGCTGAAAGAACACAGGCTGAGTGTTAGCTAAAGTATGAAATTTATAATTATGCAATAAGCCAGTATGATTGTGGGACTATACCGGCACCGGAACTCATTGCAATATTAATTATGAGCACTGTGTAGACTTTTTTGGCATATCTTTCTTGTGGGGGAGGTTTGATATGGGTTACTGAACCATCCTCATTATATGCATTGTGTTCTGATTTTAACCTGTCTTAATAAAATGTGATTGTGGAATTTAATGTGTGTGTGTGTGTGTGTGTGTGGTTGTGTATTATGGGTTGTGTTTAGGTTACATGAGATCCTTTTGAACAGTGGTATTGTGTTGTCCAGGCCATGAGGCCACGTTCATGAAACTTGCCTGGTCTGTACACAAGTCACATTTTGCCCATGTGACAAATATTTTTTCAGCTCGGAACCTTAAGTCCTTGCTTAAGATATGAGTCCTTGTAATATAGTTGTGTGCGGTGTTTTTTTCTTTTCTTTAAATCTCTGTTTGAAAACATGATTCTTGGAATAGTGATTTAATAAATTCCTTGAGGATGCAGCCAGGGCAAATTTCATGTAAAAGTACGTTACAGGGAAGTGGGAACAGAAAACACCAGTGCATCAACTGTAAATGCACTTCTACGTCTTAAACTATGATGTATTTAACAAACCCAAGCAATGCAGAAACACTGAGACCACATAGAGAGCTGGTCAGAAACTGCAGGGAAGCATTCAGAAAAGCAAACGGCATGCTTGGGTATATAGCCAATAGGGTAGCGTACAATCCAAAGGAGGTTTTGATGATATTGTATAATGCACTGCTGAGACTGCACTTGGAATACTGTGTCCAAGTCTGGTCACCGCAGCACCACAGGCACATTGTGGCCCTGGAGAGAGTC
>NW_024473120.1:0-2500 GCF_017654505.1 Polyodon spathula | reverse complement strand
CACCGGAACTCATTGCAATATTAATTATGAGCACTGTGTAGACTTTTTTGGCATATCTTTCTTGTGGGGGAGGTTTGATATGGGTTACTGAACCATCCTCATTATATGCATTGTGTTCTGATTTTAACCTGTCTTAATAAAATGTGATTGTGGAATTTAATGTGTGTGTGTGTGTGTGTGTGGTTGTGTATTATGGGTTGTGTTTAGGTTACAATGAGATCCTTTTGAACAGTGGTATTGTGTTGTCCAGGCCATGAGGCCACGTTCATGAAACTTGCCTGGTCTGTACACAAGTCACATTTTGCCCATGTGACAAATATTTTTTCAGCTCGGAACCTTAAGTCCTTGCTTAAGATATGAGTCCTTGTAATATAGTTGTGTGCGGTGTTTTTTTCTTTTCTTTAAATCTCTGTTTGAAAACATGATTCTTGGAATAGTGATTTAATAAATTCCTTGAGGATGCAGCCAGGGCAAATTTCATGTAAAAGTACGTTACAGGGAAGTGGTAACAGAAAACACCAGTGCATCAACTGTAAATGCACTTCTACGTCTTAAACTATGATGTATTTAACAAACCCAAGCAATGCAGAAACACTGAGACCACATAGAGAGCTGGTCAGAAACTGCAGGGAAGCATTCAGAAAAGCAAACGGCATGCTTGGGTATATAGCCAATAGGGTAGCGTACAATCCAAAGGAGGTTTTGATGATATTGTATAATGCACTGCTGAGACTGCACTTGGAATACTGTGTCCAAGTCTGGTCACCGCAGCACCACAGGCACATTGTGGCCCTGGAGAGAGTCCAACAAAGAGCAACCAGACTAATCCCAGGACTTATAGGACTGAGATATGAAGAGAGGCTGAAGAACTGAACCTATTAGCCTGGAACAAAGAAGAATCCGACAAGACATGATTGAAGTCTTTAAAATCTTAAAAGAAGTTGACATAATTAAACCAAACCAATGCTTTAAGCACAGCCAGCACAGAAACCAGGACCAGAGGGCATAGTTGAAAATGAAGTGGAGATACACTTAGGACAAAAAGGAGACACTTTTTCATAGGGAGTGGTGAGGGTTTGGAATGGGCTACTTATTTGTGTTCTTGAGGCATAATCAGGTGGACCCTTTAAGACTCAACTTGACAACATTTAGAGGTCAATCAACTACTAGGAACCGGACAAGCACAGATGGCCGGCCTCCTCTTATTCATGGATTTTCATGTGCTTGAACAGGGAAATGGTTGTTGTTTTCTGAATAACACCTGTAATGGAAGTTAAAATAATTCCTAGAAAATCGCCATCTACCAAACTGCAAACTTATTGTTAAACCATGTGTTTTTTTGGTTATGCTCAGAGGTTAAAAAATCTAGCAGTTCATTTTAACAGGCCCACACTCAATGGAATGCATTGCAAACATGATGTAGTATTATTATGGCTTTTGGTAGATCTTTGCAGTTTTTTTGATTACATGATGTGAAATATATTTTTTTATTTATGTCTCAATACTAAAATTCTAGGGCAACACACACACACACACAAACTGCTGTGCAAAAATGTTAGACACATTCAGGAGTTACATATATATATATATATATATCGATTTTATGAGCATCAACAATTTACTCAAAGCCTCCACTAGTGTTTTCCACTATTATAACAACTTTGAATGTTATTAGTACAGCTTAGTTTGGGTGAGAAAAAAACAAGCTTGTCATTTAGCAATCTTTAATTCACATTGTTCAGTATCTTCAAAAAGTTGTGATCACAACAGCTCAAAGTAAACTATACATGAGCAGCTAATATGAAGTGTTAGTAGCAGCTAATCCATCACAATTACCCAGTGGTTCTCCCTATGGGAGGCCCGAAGCAATCTAAGAGGGGCACGAGAAGCCCCCCCCCCCCCCAAAAAAAATGTACATGCAGTGTGTATATATATATATATATATATATATATATATACACACACACACACACACACATATATATGTATGTGTGTGTGTATATATATACTTCCCGTTTGAAGTATGCAAAAAAAAAAAAAAAAAAAGATTCTGTAGTCATGTGGCAAAAAGTTTTGTGGTCTGACTAAATTAAAATGGAACTTTTTGGCCTAATTGCAAAGCGTTATGTTTGGCGCAAACCCAACACTGCACATCACCCAAAGAACACCATCCCTACTCTGAAGCGTGGTAGTAGCAGCATCAGGTTATGGGGATGTTTCTCATTGGCAGTGACTGGGGCACTTCTCAGGATAGAAGGAAAAATGAATGGAGCAGAGTATAGAGAAGTCCTTGAGGAAAACATGATGACCTCTGCAAGAAAGCTGGAACTGGGATGGAAGCTTACCTTTCAGCATGACAACGACCCAAAGCACACAGCCAAAGCTACACTGGAGTGGCTAAGGTACAAACAGGTAAATGTCCTTGAGTGGCCCAGTCAGAGCCCCGACCTAAATCCAGTCAAAAATGTGTGGCATGACTTGAGGGTTGCTGTCCATCAAT
>NW_024473119.1:0-1313 GCF_017654505.1 Polyodon spathula | reverse complement strand
TCACTCAACGCCCGCCTGTGTGACTGGCTGTGGTGCGGTAGCCTAGAACTGGCGCTGCTGCATTCTTAAACAGGAGTAGCAATACCACAGTTCACAAAATGGGAGAAATCACAACTGGAAATGAGAAGCATAACTATAAAGCTCTGTGTGACAGCAAAAGGCCGCAAACTGCCTCTATACATTATTTCCTTATATGAGTTGAGGTGGGAAATTTGTGCTGTGTCTTAAATTTGAAGGAATATGATAAGTAAATACAATCCCATTTATTAAAGTCTTAACAAATGTTTCTAAACACCATTAATGTAACACCATACTGGAACTAATGATAAAAACTATTGCAGCACTTAGCTGGTGTTGATAAATTGATTAGCGAGGGATAGTTAATTGAGCACATCCTTGTTGCAGTTGCAGGAATGCATTTTCCTCTCTTGATTTCTCCTGAGCCAACTACAGCGAAGCCTATGTCCCTACACAGTTTCACTACAAACTGTTTTCCTAGACATATGGAACGAAAGGTCAAAACTGAAAATAGACTGAGCACAGAATCTGGTAATGATGGATGGGCTGACATCACCTCTTGTACCCATCCTGATGCTGTCCAATCCAAGTGTCAGAAATATATTGTCTGTCCTACCTTATTCCTGAAACAACATTATTTAGTCTTATCCATCTGATATCACTGTAGTCGCAGCAACTGAAAGAGATTTACTCTGATTTTACACAATATCTGCTACTCTAGCATACAGTACCTCAGTGCCACATGTTTACAGAAATGTACAGTGCTACTATATATTGATAATGACCTGACATTTCTCCTGCGGCTACCAATCGCCTTCAAAATCCATCTACTAGTTCACATGCATTAGATAAATGAGAAGACTGCAAAAACACAATGTCTCAATAAACCTGGCAGACATGATTATACTGGGGGGTGGGGGTTATTGAATGGGTAAATATCAGCAATGAAAATTATAGATCCACAGACTGACAATATTAATGTTGTATTTCATTCACAGAGAAATGGTTATTTTTAAAAGTAAACAAGTGTTTTTAGTTGATGGGTCTTAATGTGCAATACAACATGCCATTTTAATTTTCTAAACACACACTTTACTTAATATCTGTGTTTATCACTGAAGTCTGCTAGTCCACTGTTCACTGTTCTGATATATATATATATATATATATATATATATATATATATATATATATATATATATATATATAATATGCGCACGCGCACACACGCACACACACACACACAGGTAGTATAGTTTATTTGGATGTTCGGTAAATAATTTATAAATGGCTTG
>NW_024473118.1:0-4000 GCF_017654505.1 Polyodon spathula | reverse complement strand
TAGTCTCGTCCCCTTCCAGGCTAGCTGACTTCCATTGAACCCTGGAAAAAAGCTGTCAGACCAGCCCGTCCATGGAACTCTGTTCAAAGGTCGGGAGGGAGATTATAACCAAGAATCATTGTATTTCTGTCACAGGGAGTCTTACTGCACAGAAAGCAGCCCATGGTTTTCTTAATTGTGAATTGGGAATAAACATTATGACACTTAACTTACTGCTAAGATATTTTATTCAAAATTATTTCAAAGAAGACAACTGAATTTGATGTGTGTTGAAATGTCACTTTTTTTATAAAGTCTGTTAAGGAAACCATGGTAGAACTTATATTATACACAGCAGGCATTAACTGCTAGATAATAGACAGTGGAGATAGATATAATTTATAGTAGGTGTAGTTTGTTTATAGTAGGTTAGTTTTTTTTTTTTTTTTATTAACCCCCTCCCCCCCTGCTGAAAAACTTGCTGACTTAACTACCATACCTTAGATACTCCACCACTTTGGTGAACCTTACTAAGGATCTAGTTTGTGGGTATACGGAGGCTGACTGCCTTGCTGGCTGTCTGTTTATATATGTCACATTTACATTTACTTTCACATATTAACTGTGCGGTTCATTACTGATTAAATCTTTAGAGCATTTTGACAATAAAAGCAAAAAAAAAAAGTAAAATATCATTTTTTTTGTAATCTTTTGTGCTTTTGACCGTACCCTGTAGTAATGAGGGGTCAAATACTTACAGACAAACATAGCAATGATTGTAGTGTTATGTCTTCAGATCAGTGGCGGGCCAAAAAATGGGGAGGCAGAAAAAAGGCAGAGGTCCCTGTAAGCCTTAGCAACAGTACAATCTTATTATTGTATACTGACTGACAACACTCTTCATAGTACTGTACTATTTATTTATTTATTTATTTATTTGGCAGGTGTCTTTATTCAAGGTGACTGTACAGGGTTACAATGCAAGATTAGTATTTAAATACACTATAGTTTGCAGTAAGTGCAAATAATACTACTAAAATACAATATGAACTAGGATGCAACAAGTTAGGATTACAACAAGTTACATGTATAATTACTTAGTAGTTGTGGAAAAGTGCCCCCCCCCCTTGTGTATTTTGTGTTATATGTTGTATGTTAATGTTGGTGTATAGTCATTGGTACATGGGATATAAATGGGTCTGTGTAACACAAGTGGTTTAAAATGTATATTTGTATTTAGGCATGAGGATTGCACAGCACTTCATGTGCAGGTAAAATGTAATAATATGCAAGCACAGGGAATTGCACTTTATTGATTCACGTGCAGTTGTTCCGAGAATCCAATTGAATGATTGATTAGCAATCGAGTCTTGGTACAGCTGCATAAAAGCAACATGTTTTCACTTGGTGTTGTGTGTTCGGTGAGTGGAGCGGAGGTAATAAGAATAGTTAAAGTTAAAATTATCTTCAATGGGGTCCGAAACAAAATTGCCTTTTTAATTGCTCATGGATCCTCCTCCAGCATAGGCAGTTCTGGCAGTGGAAATGCTGCCAGTGGCAAAGTTGGCAGCTGCAATGTTGAAGGGCAATGCTGTCAGCGGAAATGATGACAATGCCAAAGCCAAAGCTGGATCCTCCAGCAAACGCAGTTCTGGAAGTGGGAATGCTGCCAGTGGCAAGGCTGGCAGCTGCAATACTGACAGTGGTGCAGCGCACTCCGAAAGTGATGGTGGCGCTGGCAGTGGTCCAGCTTTCCTCAGTGCGGGGTACTCTGGCAGTGGTAGAGGCATTGGGTACTCCAGACATGGTGTTGGCGCTGGCAGCGGCCATGCTGCTCTCAGTGCAGGACACCTTTAGTGCTGCTGGTGCTGCATAATCCAGCAGTGATAGTGGCGCTCCTCCCGATGGGACTGGAGATGATGGGGCCCCTCCCATATCTGCAGCCAGGTACTTCAGAACCATGAGTAACGATGTCTGGGATGGACGCTGGGTGGTGTTGCTGATCCCAGGCTTCCCATCGCTCCCCATCTCGGGCCCACAGCAGGTCAATCGTCCCCGGGAGGTCCTTCCTCATGCTGCCCTCCAGGTCCACCAGCCGGTCCCATATAGCTCTCGAGGACACTGGAAACTAATGCATTGGAGCCAGTGGGGCCTCTTCCTGTGGAGCTGGAGGCTCGGGTTTCCCCTTCTTGGGCACTTGGGCCCTTTCGGCTTCTTCCTCTTCTTCCTAAGATGGCTGCTTTTCCCTTTCTTCATCCTCAAACCTGGTTTCTCTCTTAGCCCTGTTTGGGCAGCCACTTCCACCTCCTGGTGTTGGGGATGGTAGTCAGGTGCTACATGCCCGACATCTTCGATGGTTAAGCACCACTGCTCCCCTTCCATGCAGATGAGACAGATGTCCATTCCCTAGTCTTCTTCCCTTCAAAAAAAAACTGTACCCACAATACTTCTCCTGGCCTGAGTGATGGTAGCGCTGTTATCCCACTGTAACACATATGTAACAGGAATGACTTTGTGGTAACGTTAGACCAGGAAATTGTGGACACAGTATAGTGAGTACATGCACTGATGTGCAGATTTATTAATTAAATAAAAGATTTAAACATACACAAAAAACACTTGCACAAAGAAGATGGCATGTTGGCCAAAACAAACAGACAAAACCCAAAATAAAGCGACCACTAAATAAAACAAGCATCATGCTGATGTAAAGACCGCATGCACAGCAGTTGTTAAGTGATTCTTTAGCTTCAGTACTTACTGTCTCACTCTCTTGTTCCATCTCTGAACACCCAACCCCCAGTGAGTGATTTGTGCCTCCTTATATACAGCTGTGCTGGGACTCAATTGCCAATCATTCAATCTGGCCCCGGTACAGTCTGCACATGAACTAATTGTGACTTGCCCTTGCTAACATACAAACATACATTTTAACTCACAAACTATAACCCAAACTATACCAAATACACCCAGGGGCGGGAGCTACCCTGTCACTGCCCACCGTGTTTTTGTTATATTCAGTTGCTTGCCTTATGTGCTACACATACTGTATTACTGTATTACATTTCTTATTAAATTACAAAGTACCTTTTGAATATATATATATATATATTATTGGAAAAATAACAACCTCTGATTGGTTAAACAGCATCACATGACCATGTGCATATATATAGCGTATAGCATGGCTTGCATACTAATGAGCCGCTTCACACTGAATAAATCACTACGCACCACTACATTCTAAATTCCATGACAAACTGCCATTTTATTTGTTATTAGTTAAAAAACCACAGCAAAAATGAATGGCATTTCACTTATTTCCTTTAATATATTTGGGGATGAAACTCCACATAACTGGTACAACACCAATTTTCTGAGTGAAGACAGCAGTCCATCCGAAAAAAAAATAAATAAAAAATTAAGTGCACCATCAAGAGTAGACACATAACAGTAGATAAGGAGCTAAATGAAATATAAGAAAATAAATATTGAAAAAACACAAAAAAATGTACTTCAGTATGGGCTGGTTAATGTACTTAAAGAAAAAAAATAAAGACACTAATTTGATGGAAACAGGTCCAAAAAATCTCAACAACATGAAGGGAATTTTATGCCAGAACAAGAAATTCAATTGGGAACCAGTATTCAGTCTTCATTTTTATAACACTGAGCTGGACTAAATAGATATTTTAACAGCACAAGTTTTAACTTCTCTGCTGACAGCGAGTCTAAAAACAACAATAATGTATTGCTGTCAGTCAGGAAAACTCTTAGAACAGCAGGTAAAGACAAGGCCAGACACAACCCCCCAACCCCCCCCCCCCCCCCCCCCCCCCCCCCCCCCCCCGAATTACCAGCCTGGATTTGAAGTGTCTGCGGGAAAGTGAGGCACTGTCCCATGACACTGCGGTCAGATTTGTGCGTAAAGTCTGGTTCGATCGTCAACTTAATCTGGCACGACTTGGACGTGAGGGTATCCGACAACTAATAAAAACATATTTTGAGATCCAAAAGGATG
>NW_024473117.1:0-1949 GCF_017654505.1 Polyodon spathula | reverse complement strand
ACAACATATTATAATATGCGTGCCTCACTGTAGCAGGGTGGTAGGGAAGCACTGCGGTTTAAATGTATTGTTTGTTTATTATTAGAACGGGGTCTCCCCCTCCGTCCCTGTGTTATTGATATATTATGATTTATTTATTGTATTTGTTATTGTTTTGATGGCATAGCCTTGTTATGTTTTATTTATGTATTTAAATATGACAGCGTAGCTGTGCTTTTGTTTTGTTTTTATTTTGAAACATGTTCTGGCAGAGGTGAGGTTAGTAAACTGCCAGGAGTGATTAAAAACCTTGAGCAGAAAGTGACCATCTCCCGAATTAATTAATTGCAACAAGTCTGCCTCACCTGCCTGTGGTGTTTCAACTGTGGGGAACCTTGGCACGTATCCCCTAGCACCTTCCCCATGAGGCAGGATGAAGAAACCATACAGGAGAGCGATGAGAGGAGAAGGAGGCAAAGAGGAAGGACAGTGTGGGAGGAAGAAGAGTAGTGCACCAATTGCACGCACTACAGACATGAGGAGCACCACTGCCTGGAGTTCTTTCAGGGGACAGACCTGAAGTGGGAGGAGCCCGAACGTCCTGCATCTGAGTGGGAGGAGTCCAAACGTCCTGCACCCGATTGGGAGGAGTCCGAACATCCTGCACCTGAGTGGGAGGAGCCTGAACGTCCTGCATCTGAGTGGGAGGAGCCCGAACATACACAGCCCAAGAGAGGGGAGTCGTGTGTCCACGGTCCAAGCAGAGGGAGAATACCTGCTGGTTCTGCCTCCACCACTAAGGGAGGACTACTGGCCGCTCCCACCTCCACCAGCAGAGGGAGCATGCCTGCTGGTTCCCCCAATGCAGCCAGAAGGGGAGGAGCCACTGCCACATTCACCGCCAGAAGGGGAGGAGCCCCTGCTGTCTTCGCCACCAGAAGGGGAGGAGCCCCTGCCGTCTTCGCCACCAGAAGGGGAGGAGCCCCTCGACCTTCCGCATCGGACTGTGGAGCGGGGGGTCCCGCTTTCCCTCCTCTAAGATACCAACTGGTGGGATTCCGTTCTTCATCTCCTCGGGTAACTGGAGGCCTCTCACGGATGGAAGCGGTGGTTATGCTTCTTCCCTCCTCGGGACCGACGGAAGCTAACAAGTGCCGTCTTCCCCTCCTACGGGGACCGCCGATAAGGTCAATCAGAAGGGGAGGAGCCCCTGATGCCTTCACCATCCGGAGAAAAGAAGCAGGAGCTGCCTCTGCCTCCATAACTACCTGGAGCACAGCAGCAGGACCTGCCTCTGTCTCCAACCCCACCCCATGTCGGTCGTCACCTGCATTCCGGAGCCAGAACTGAGGTTGATGCATGGAGGAGCAGAGCAGCCCTGCCTCTGTCTCCACCACCACCACCAGAGGGAGTGACTGCAGCGCTTGAAATAGGAGAGGGCGGCCTTTATACAAGGGCGACCTTAATAACACTACGATTTTCAAATGCTGCAATATTTCATTACATGATTTATTTAAGTATTGTGGCTGCTTATTTTCTGTAATACGATACCCTACATGTATGTAGCAGCGTGTGTGGCTAACCTACTTTGACTACAGTACATTTATCAGTGACAGTTACCAAGAGCCTATTAGGTGGGAGTTGGAAGATCAGAGGAATACTCTACCAGTGAATCAGGAGTGTGTATTGGTTGTATACTGTAAATACAGTATAATTGTAAATCTCGAAAAACTACTCACTTCTAAATCTTTTGTAGTCATTTTTGTATTACTTTAGTATAAATACATGTTAATTTGAATTCATATGTTGTTTCTTTCTGACTTTATGTGAACGAAAAGACACACATTTGCCCGTTTTCCCATTGGAAATAGTGATATTTTGAAATATCACTGTCCTGGTCACAAAAGCAAAGCTTGTGGGGAATAATAGCCATTTTCTATACTTTTGAGGCATAAACAATTAAGAAATAA
>NW_024473116.1:33580-48051 GCF_017654505.1 Polyodon spathula | reverse complement strand
CACTTACTACCCAGGAACAAAAATTGTGTTACATAGTGATATCAGTACAATATATCCTACTCGTTTTTTTTTTCTCACTGTAACTTGTTTGTTTGTAATTTCTCTGCAAGAGAAACCGAAACTAAATCTTCTCATAGATAGTAAGGGATTGAGTACAGGAATTACAATTGAACTAAAAACAAAACAAAAAAAACACCTATATGAACTTCAGAAGGACTTCTGTTCTGTACGTAGTTTATCTTGCATTTTCTTTCAGAACTGTACTACCATAAAATAAAATGTGCTTACTATGTGTGTGTACATTAGTTTGTAATTTACCTGCTAGATTGAGGCTCCCATCTCTTCGGCGGCGTTACATGTACATAGTGTTATACGTTTATTTGTTTACTCTGTGTGTGTTTTTAGTAGGTGGAGAAAAAAATATCTTAATCTTTCTTTATTGATAGCAACGTTTATTCAAGGGCGGGCTCTATTATAAAGCTGATATATGACTGTGGCGTGAATATGACGGCGTCTTTAATACGAGGGCGGCGCAAAATTGAAGTTATACGGTATTTGTTAGTAGCCCATACTGAAGCTGCAAATGTTTTCCAGCTTTAAAATGATGTGATAATTTAAAATGTCTGCAAAAAAAAAAAAAAAAAAAAAAAACTGGTACAGGTAATATAGAACAGGATGAGCTGTTGGAAAGGCAGATTGCACATTGTGGGGAATCTGAATAGAGGTATAGAACAGTAATCTTTGAATTTAAGACCTGACACTTCAATAAGCACTATATTAATTGGTCTCCGTTCTATCGCAGAAATGTCCAGTCTAAATCTTACTTAGGCTACTACAGTACTTTGCATGTGAAAATATCCTACGTTTTCCGAACACTTCAATCCATGTATACAGTTGATTTGTAATTAGATTGTCTATCGTTAATAATGTAAGAGAACCAGTTTTACGATTCAGTTTTCCGACGCATTGTCATGTAAACGTACTGACTGACATGCACAAATGTAAATTGGTACCCTAACTAAAAACCTTGAATCCAAGCCACTCTCCCCAAAATTGACCTTTTATTTTGGCCACAAAAGTGCGACTTAAATTCAAGTAAATACGATAATTTCCAATGTAAAAACAGAGTTTAAGTAAAATCCAATTTTGGAAAAATGCCAGTAGTTAGTTCTGCAATTACATCTCATTGTTTGGCACCTCTGCATTACAAATTGAAAAGAATGTAAACAGTGATAATGGTACTGAAGCTGCTAAGGGATGAACATTGATTTTGAAAGTTTGAGTTTGATAGTTAGAGATGCTACTGTTTTCCACTTCTGCAACTTGACTGCCCAAACTTTGTAGTCACAATGAACTTCCATGGATGACAGGCAACAGGATACCCTAATGTTAACAGAGCCCAGTCAGTTGGAAATGATCCCAGCAGAACAAGCCTGGGTCAGGAAACATGTGGAGTAAGGAACAACGTTTTCTGTAATTCTGCACAACGAAAAGGAAGGCAGCTATATAAACTCTCAATCACTGGATATCAGTAATGTTCTAAAACTGCAAAAAACACTATCTAGATTTTTTTATTGGAGAAAGATCAGAATGTTAACAATGAGTTCAGTATTCATATAAAAATCCTCATAAATATACGTAAACTTTGGACCCGTCCTCCCCTACATCTGAAACGAATATAATATAAATCTTTTAGCTATATAATATATATATATATATATATAATATGTTTTTTGGACCCCCATACAGAAAATTGCATAGTTGAGACAGAATTGGAAGGTTTGTTTTTAGATTGGGCTTTATCAATTTTAGGCATGCCTTTTGAGGAATAATCAAGAATATTGTTTAGCATTGCTGAAAGTGAGGTCCATCACTGAATGCAACATTTCAAAAGGCAATTAAACTTGATGTGGCAACTTTTGCTGCATCAACTTTAAGGATAGTGTTTTTTTCATCTTGACTAAATATTATTTTACTTCCAGACTAAATCGTAGATGTTTCTCTTTATAAATTCTCAGTAAAGAATGTGTAATCCTTTCAGTCATTTTTTCAGCCTAATAAAGAGCTAGTAACCATTAAGTATCAGAAGTACTTGGAAGTAATCCTAGCTGGACTTAACTTACTATATGGGAGCTCTGAGAAGAGATCTTTCTGTGCACAAACCCAAAAAAATACACACAGTCTTTGAGAAGGTCACTTCTGTAGAGTTTAGACCCTTGCTGGATAGATGTCTGTATTGGCTTGTCTGCTCTATGTATTTTCAGGCGAGTCGGTGTCGGTGTAATTGTTTGCTTCATCTGAGGCAAGCAAGGTCATTCCTTTGGTAAATTTCACCTCTTTAAATTGGATGTAATGCAGACTTTTCTGGTGTGTACATTGGTCAAGATTCAGTGGTGGCAATTCATTTGTGAAGATTGAAGTTCATGTCTGTCAAAAAGGAGCTGGAAATGATTGCAGTTGGAAAGATGATCAAAATTAAGATGGGCAGCCATTGACAAGGATATAATGAATTACTGAATAGCAATTATTTTTTTGTGAATAACAAAAAAAATGTATTGAATTTTTGTTCAAACATTAGATTTGTGCATTTAGACATGCCTTTTTTCAAATTTTAAAGATGATCTGTGTTATTAAAATATATACTTCAGTATTTATTGTTGAAATTAGGTTTTCCACAGATTTTTTTTTTTGTGCAATCATGAAAAAAAAAAAAAAGATTGGTTTCACTTTTCCTTGTTGGTTTGTACATCCTATGCTATGAATTATTGTGGCAGGAAACATAAATACATTGTGGTGAACTTCTAATGAACACCCATTTTTCAGAAATTAGACACTTTGAAGAATTGCTAATTTCCTCATGTTCCCACAGTAGACAGGCATTTATTTATCCCTGCTGGGGTACATCAGTGCAAGTTCCTGTAATTGATCTATATTCATGTTGGTGTGTCACAAAAACCCTTACGGATGTTTTTTGTATTTCACAAGGTCTTTAGATATTAAAGTTATGAATGTAATGTCATGAAACACACAATTCTACTTGATATATGCCTATTTCTCTAAGTGTAATATTTCCAAAATATGTGTTCTAGAGGTATAATACTCGGCATTCTCTGCTGACTTTGGCCCTGTCCATAATATGCCTTTTAAACCATACTAGTTGCCTTTAAACTGGCTTAAAATTGCTAAATACAGAGGTCTGTAGAAGTATTTACTCCCCTGCAAAGTTTCCACATTTTGTTAGCACCTGAGCGTACTCCACGACACTTTCAAATTAGACTTTACATGTAGAATCCACACAAACTACTCCACACTGATAAAGTAAAAAAAAAAAATGCATATAGAATATAAATAAGTAAGATTTACATAGAAAAACAGATTAATCTCAGTTGCATAAGTATTCAACCCCTTTGCTACTGCAGCCCTAAATCAGCTCAGGTGCAAATGATTTGTTTGAAAGGTCATAAAATGAGTGAAATGGTTTCAGCTTGTGTGTACTCAAAGTGGTTTAACTTGTAGATAATTTCCCTCAGGTATATAAAGACTTTCAAGCTGCAACTCACACAGTGATCCAAGAAAGCAACCATGAAGACCAAGGAGCTTTCGAAACAAGTCAGGGCGAAAGTGGTAGAGAGGCACAGAGCAGGAGAAGGGTACAATAAAATTTCAAAGCCGTTGATTATCCCTCTCAGCACAGTGAAGTCCATCATTAAGAAGTGGAAGATGCATCATACCACCCAGACACTACCTAGATCAGGTAACCCTCCCAAACTGAGCATAGAATTGCCTTGTCTCAAACTGACAGTTTGTCAGCACGAGCCTTCTATGTTTCTGTACACAACACGTCATTACTCGAACAGAGTTGAAGGAGAGACTGTCAGACTGTCACAGTCTTGTTCACGCAGAAATAACCACAGAGATAAGATAAATGGACATCAATGGGAATTTAATTATTAAAGTCAAAAAATATAGTGTTATTTATGATGCCTGTGTCAGTGGTTGTAAAGACAATAAAAAGAAAGACGCCATATGGTAAGAAATAACAGAACAATTGGAAATTGATGGTATGTCTATCTCTCTTTATTTCACCTTAATTTTAGTCAGTGCTGGGGAACAACACACACTGGTTTCGTATTTCTGTAAAAGGACACTTCTTTGTTTTAATAATGTTGACTAATAATAATAATCACATTCACACACTAACTGAAGATTTTATTAGAACGGAAAATCAATAAAACATTATATTAAACTAATTTTCTCAGTATTTACAAAGAAATATGTGTAGATGTACTATGTTTTAATAATTTACATGTTAAACCAGCTCACGTATAAACATTCACTGTTAAATGTCATTTTTTTAGTGGGTGGTGTACACAGACTATTTGTTTTATTTTATTTTGTCTCCACAAAAGGAGCAAAAACAAACAGTACTAGCTACAGTTGTGTTTTTATGTAATTGTGCTGTATCCGTGTCGTTTGCTTCGCTCACGTTGCACATAGCCTTTAAGTCTAGGTCAGTGGTGTAGCTGTCAGCCATATGCAAAAATTTTGGGGTTGACATGTAGTGAAAGTGAAACGTGGCATATTTGACTAGTTTACTGTATCCTGTATTTGGGGCTTCATGTCCATCTTGTGGGTGGGTTGGTCCAGACTCAGGTGCTTTCCTCTGGGGACCGAGAACGGTGACAGGGGACCCAGGCAACGTGGATAGTTCATCAGCAGTGCAGGTTGGCAATTGGGCAGATACAGCAGACAGCAGAGGTGCGAGCCCCGGCAGCCATTGAGTGATGTCTGGGCGACCAGGGGAAGCAAAGCTGGAGACCATGAACCTTTACAATAGGTGCCCCCAACGCTGACAGCAGTGCTGGGCCCTCTGCCGGTGGTGAAGCTGGCAACAGCACTGGGCACTCCAGCAGGAGCATAGCTGGCAGTCCATTGGAACTGCGGTACCTGATTTTTCTTTTTGTCCAGATGTAGTCTTCACAACATTGTGAATCATACCACATATGACCATAATACCTTCATTCATTTTTTAAATATTATCATTCATTTTCACCAATTCTTGTGCTATGGTATTAAGACTATGAGCAATAGCGGATTCATTTCCCTGTGATTTTTTTTTTAATTCCTTATTTTTTGTAAGTGTTGGTTTGTTTAATTTAATTCATTTTCTATGATATCATTTTGCTTTAGTTGAAATTCTATAAGGTCTGTTTCCCTCACCACAGTCTGCATTCTACATTTATTAGAAGGGGTACTATATGCTCCTGCACAGGCGAAGTGGCAATGTTGGAGGGCACAGCCTGTGTAGAGGCAGTTGGTGGAGAAACAAATCCAGCGGCATTTTCATTTAGTGTAGTTACTAATGAAACTACACTACCATATGAATCTGCAAATAAAAAACAATGATGTTATGTTAAATGTATGTCTAAGGGTTAATTTTGCGTATGTAAGATTTGTCACTATAATGTGGCAACACAACCCTTTTTTTTTTTATTTACAGTATAATCGTAAATCTCGTAAAACTACTCACTTCTAAATCTTTTGTAGTCATTTTTGTATTACTTTAGTATAAATACATGTTAATTTGGATTCATATGTTGTTTTTTTTATGACTTTATGTTAACGAAAAGACACACATTTGCCCGTTTTTCCCATTGGAAATAGTGATATTTTGAAATATCACTGTCCTGGTCTCAAAAGCAAAGTTTGTGGGGAATAATAGCCATTTTCTATACTTTTGAGGCATAAGCAATTAGGAAATAACACTTACTACCCAGGGACAAAAATTGTGTTACATAGTGATTATATATTATATATGCCTGTGTTTCCACTTATTTCTTCAGATCCAACAGCAGAGGAGGTTGTGCAAAAAGGTTCACTCTTGATGTCCATTTCGTCAATGGTATCTGATACTGACTCGCTTGCAGCCACACAAATATCATGTCCTCCAAAACTAGGAATAGCTTTAGTTTGAATAGTTTATGATACCCTTTATTCTGACTCTGTTAGACTAATAGTGGCTGGTGCCCTACAAGTAGATTTTGCAGTGGTACAAATCTTTTCAAGTTTGTCGGGATTTCAAGTCGTACCTTTTTTTATATCCTCTATATTTCGTGTAGGGGTGGATACAGCGTTAACTTTGTCCACAATAATAGCCTGCCAAATTCAGATTTTTCTGACCTTTTGGATTGTTGTTTTTTCTTCCCAAATAATGTGTCTTCGTTTTGCAAAACTTCTTCAATTTATTATCGACATTTCTTCCTGAGTAAAATTAGCTTTTCTGCACCCTGATACAGAAGTCATTTTGTGAAAACAAATTATCAGGCACACCTGAATAACTTGCGATGGTTTTATACCTCGAGAGTTGCGGTTGATCTCCTGTGTTAACTCATGTTCATTTATTAATTTCCACAGTGCTGTGATCATTGCAACTTCTCCCCAACTCTTTTATATTTCACTCACTTGCGATTTTACGCAAAATATTCGCAACGTAAGCAGAGTTGCGAGAAAGATGAGAAAATCCGCAAGATCTTTGATTATTTGGCCCATAGTCTTTAAAATTAGACATGATAGCATCTGGTTACATTTTACCAGTGTGATTGATAAATTCCAGCATGAGAAATATTTAATAAGCTTTAGAATTGATGGATGAGCAACCATTAGATTTTGTTGTCACCATCCATCATTTAGTGTAGCAGTTAAAAATATTTAGGTGTGAGAAAATGGGTAGATGCAAGAGTCTAATTGAAGTTTTCAGGGATGCACTTGTGGGATCTGGTTGGGATCCTCTTGTTTAAATGGAGTATATTTGTTCCTGAGCTGTAACATGATACAAAATAAACAGAGATAAAGACCTACAGTATGTGTTTGTTAGACTACTATCAACATACCAGCCAAGTACCGAGGGGGTTTTCCTAAATGTCCAGAACATTTACACATCTAAAAAGTGAATGGTAAAGGCTGTTGATAGCAATTAATTGTCACAACATGAGAACCAATTAATGCTTATCTGTCAAAGTTCTTAAGTGTGGAAATGTAAAATCCAGCTGCAGTCAATTGTCTTTCCATAATACTTGCTTCATCGGCTACTTTGTGGGCTGTTTTTTAGTGTTTTCAGCCATTGTAATTAGGTGTTGATATTGTTGCTCTTCATAAATCATTATGCACTGGCAGCTTCAAATTAATTCAGCAAGATGTAAATGTGTATTTTTATTGCTCTAGTTTCCAATCCTACCAGGATGCCTATGTTAACAAGATGTTTTCAGCAGCAACATCAGTTTTAAAAGACACAATTTAAAAAGGAGAAATACACAAATCAGTCCCATTTACCAAATAGAACTGTTCTTTTTTTTTCACGGTGGCTTGCTTTTTAATAATTAAGTCACCTGGGGGCCAGTAAACTAGAGTGGTCTTGTCAGTTAATGGGCTGGGTCCCGTTTAGGACAGTGTCATCAGTCAGCGCTCCGGGAAAGGGAAGGGGGGCACTGTAACTGTTAAGGCCTAGAGATGGATCCCTGTGTTACCATTGGCTAACTGGAGATCATGGCAGTATCTTTTCTTATCCTCATAGCTTAATACTACCAGTGTCACTCACAGTTTATACATAAGTGCTATTATACTATTTGCACATCCGCTCAATAAGAAAACAATTAAAATGAAACATGCCATGTTTTTTTTTATTTTTTTTTAAACTTTTTTACTACAGTATATTGAAATGAACCAATAGGTGTGAAAAACAACTTAATTTCTCAAACTTCTTGTTTTAATGCATCGTTGAAAGTGTGACGTATATTTATTAATTAGGTTTTGGGGTAAAAATGTCCCCTAGTGGGTAGGAGACCCCAAGAGGCTCACCTGGTAGAAGTGCAGCCGCATGAGGCGCAGGATGAGTCATGCAATACAGGTTGGCGTCTTGGCTGTGCGAAGTAGTCTGGTTTTTGCTTGGGACTCCAAAGGGAGTGTTGCATTGGCCAGGTGCCCAGAGCTGGCCTTTGTCCTCCAGAGGTCGGTAGCTCGCTGACATCCGCTCTCGAGTTCCTGGGTGAAAAAGGAAGCTGGCTTGGTCGTGGGATTGGAGGACGTCTACTGGATCTTCAGGTCTCCTGAGCCATGTGGGGAGTTGCTGCGGTGAGGAGAAAAGCGATTCGGCATTCCAAATTAAAATAAAAATGGTCCACCACAGTTATGGATTTCAAATAAAAAACATATTATTTAATAAAGGAGGGATCGAAGGTTCTTAAATACCTATACATCTACATGCTTAACACATGAAGTATGGTTTAATGACAACATATGCCTATGATTCTTTAAAAACGCTTGAGTGATTCGGACAAAGAAAAGAAAACAGACTACTTAATAAAAGGTATTATTTATTCAGAAGTGGAAGCTGCATCACACCACCCAGGCACTGCCAAGAAAAGGCCATTCCTCAATACTCAGCGCTCAAACAAGAAGGAGGACTTGTGAGAGAAGCCACAGAGAGGCCAACAATCACTTTGAAGGCGGTACAGAGTTCAGTGGCTGGGTGTGGACTAACGGTGCACCACTCAACCATATCAAGAGCTCTGCATAACACTGGCCTGTACGTGAGGGTGGCAAGAAAGAAGCCGTTACTCAAAAAGTACCATCTGAAAGCATGTCTGGAGTTTGCCAGAAAGCATGAGAGTGACCCAACTGCGATGTGGGAAAAGGTTTGTGGTCAGATGAGACCAAGATAGAGTTTTTTGGCCAAAACTCAAAGCGCTATGTGTGGCACAAACTTAACACTGCCCATGCCTCAAGACACACCATCCTTACAGTGAAGTATGGTGGTGGCAGCATCATGCTGTGGGGATGCTTCTCATCAGCAGAGACTGGGCATCTTGCTACAATTGAAGGGAGGATGGATGGAGTAAAATACAGGAAAATACTGCATGAGAATCTGCTTCAGTCTGCTAAAAACTGAAGCTTGGGAGGAAATTCACCTTTCAGCAGGACAATGATCCCAAGCACAAGGCCAAAGCAACATTGGAGTGGCTCAAGAACAAAAAGGTGAATGTCCTACAGTGGCCCAGTCAAAGTCCTGATCTCAATCCCATTGAGAATCTGTGGCACTATTTCAAAATTGCGGTCCACAAGCGTCGTCCAACCAACCTGAACAACCTGGAGCAAATCTGCTAAGAAGAATGGGCCAAAATCACCCCGACACTGTGTGCAAAGCTAGTACATACTTACCCCAAAAGACTTAAAGCTGTTATTGCAGCGAAAGGTGGCTCTACCAAATATTAATGTGTGGGGTTGAATACTTATGCAAGCAAGATATTTCAGTTTATTTTTCTTAAAAATATTTCCCAACATAAAACCAATGTCACCTTACAATAATTGATTTTGAGTTTAAGTGTTTTAAAATAAAATATCGAACAGAACGAAATTTCAATGTACAATTTGTAATTCAGTAATATGAGAGAATTGGTCAGGGGTCTGAATACTTTTGCAAGGGCACTGTATATATTTACAGTCGCTAAGTTTTTAGCCGTGTTTTAATGTTATTTTAGCCGTTTTGGCTAGTTATCCCCCGTCGTGGCCTAGCGCATTGCATAGCATGCAACTAAATTTCGCCCTTTCCCTGGGTCTAGCACGTTCTTGGCTGCATGTACTCTCGTTTTAACTAGCTTCAAGCATTTGTGGGAAGTACCAGGACTCGGCTTCACTTTGTGCCTCCAACCCAACCACACCCATATGTTAATGCAACACAACTGATGTGTCTGCATGTGTACTCCTTTCTGGCTGTAGAGTGGCATCAGGCCAGAAGGGAGTACACACGCAGCAAGCAGTACTGGGGAAACTGAGACGCTATTGCACTCAGTGAGTTTATTAACACAGAAATTAAAAGGCTGAACAAAACAGCACATGACAATTGACGCCAAAATAAGTACACAGAGAAGAACACTAAACAAACAAGCACCGTACTGGTCCTCCAGCACGACGTGGCAACTGATTTTATATTATTATTTTTACCTCTTCATTCTCTCCTGTTCCTTCACCCTGAACACACAACCCAGAGTGAGTGAAAAATGTGCATCTATATACACTGTTGTGCCGGCATTCAATTACTAGTTAATTATTCACTTGAATCCCAGTACTCACTTCTGGTACTTACCAATACCTATACACCAACATTTAACACACCACATACAACACAAAATATAACACCAAATCCACACATGGGTGTGGGGCACACTGCCACAAAGTGATATAAACACGGCTCTCTCTATAGCTTCAACAATGAGTGGACTAATACCAACTGTACCGAACGCAAAGACTGTGTGTTTTGAGTGCAATGAATGTGTGTCTGTAGTTAAGGAGTACAATATGAAAAGGCATTCTGAAACTTTGCACTCATTAATTAGTTTTTTGAGAGTCATTAAAAAGTACACCATACAAATGTGATTAACAGTTCAAACATGATGAGGTGTAATAGATGTGATGGCGATACGTTGGCAGTCCTCCGAAGATTATTATGTCAGCCTGTTTCCTGCATCTGTTTTTATTGTATTCATTGTGGAATAAGCCGCTTCACATGTGTAAGTAGATCAAAACCCCATCACGCCGACTACCAGTAATGGTACGATGCCAGTAACACATAGTTCGAAAACACGATCCCAGGATAGATCTCGGAGTACTTGTTCATTTTAGTGTTTCTCGTAGTTTTCTACGCCCAACGAGTGGTCTAAGAAGATACAATGAGTCATCAAAAACTGCGCCCATGTAAATCACGTGTTCATCACCTGTTTTTTTTACCTTTTGGTGGTTAACATTCAATTTATTATCCCCAACCCCGGGGTGGTACAGACCAGTCCGATGTTGGAACTACGCGATCACCTGTATCTCGAGGATGGTGGCAGGAGACCCTTAGAGCCGTCCTCCTACAGGACCGTGGTGAGTTAAAGGCGCTCTTCTATGTGACAAGTGGTAATTACGGCACACGACTACGCTCCATGGTTGTCTTTCAATTCATGCCGTGTTTGATGGAGGTGGAAAATGCTGTCTCAAGCGTTGTTCCAAAATATCCCATAAATGCTTGATTGGGTTCAGATCTGGTGACTGAGAAGGCCATGACATATGGATAACATCAGTGTCATGCTAATCAAACCATTGGGCGACCACACTTGCTCTGTGGATGGGGGCATTGTCATCCTGGAAGACACACCCCCCCCAGGGCCCCTTTCCCACGCTTTGCAACATGGGTACACGTTTGTGTAGCCCACACCAGTCATACCATTAAGTGAGTCAATTGTATACTGGTGACGTTCGGGGTCTACTTAGTGGAGTACGAGAAGAACAACACTAAATAATTCATGTGGTCACAAATATACGGATATCACGAATGTGGACTATGCGCTTCCGCCCACTGTTGCCCTTTGCTGATGATGTTTTTCCCTCGGAGTTCCATGCCGACATCACTTTAGACACTGTTGCTTGTGAAACATCAGCAAGTTGAGCTGTCTTGGTCACTGAAGCTCCTGCCAAATGTGCCCCAACAATCACCCCTCTTTCAAAGTCATTGAGGTCTCCTCTTGTTTGTAGTCGTTCAACCTCGAGCAGATACACAGCTTATCTTCGCAGGACCGGTTTACAGCCAGCATTTTTATACATGACCCTGAGCATGCTGGGATGTTATTTGCTTAATAAACACATGAGCCACACCTGTATTTGTATGTACTGTTCATATGGTAAGATTTGTAAATCTTGTTCAATATACAAACATTACGTTATATAATATTTATTATATTGCTTTAAAAATATGCAGTGTAAAATAATTCTGGCCTGCCTACTCCTGACTTTTTTTTCCAATCTGGCCCCCTTAAACTAGTTGAAGAGCCCTGATCTATAGTCTATTAAAAGACATTCAAATAAAGTAGTGCTTTTCAAACTGGGGTACACAAGCTCTTGTCAGGGGGTATGGCAGAAAAGTCTTGTAATGGCGAACAGATAAAAGGCTTTTGTTTTTTTTTGTTTTTTTTTTTTTTTTTTTTTTTGCCATACTGTGGTTCTTTGTGATTTAGAAATCAAATCAAAGACATTGAATCTCCTTTAAAATAAAACCACAGCCATACTGCTGTACATTTTTATCTTTACTTGCAGTGCTTGCATGTAATTTTTCATTATTAATTAATGCAGTGAAATGACGACATGTAAAGGAATGAACGTCACGAACTTTGTTTAAAGGAATAATATTACTTCACTTGATGGGGAAACAACAACCTCCATGTCATAGGTACGGGGTGTGACCATCAATAATTAAATAATTCGTTGTTCAGTATTATTATAGATTATTTTATTATTATTGATTATTATTATTATTATTATTATATTATATTATTATTAATAATAAAATAATAAAAAAAAAAAAAGCAATCCCTAAATGGTGGAATTGAGAAAAGTGTCCGGAATTGGATTCCGTACCCCAGACCTAATGAGTGTGCTCATATCATACAGCGAGTTCCCATCAACAAGCTTTAATTGTCTTACAGCTTAATACGAACAGACTACTGCACTAAACACATTAACAAGTAAGCATTTTGCTAAAAGTCATTTTTGACTGCCTCACCTTTCTACTTTCAACAAATTAACTTTTGGAAATATTAATTTCAAAGCAATGTGCCTATTCTGGCTGGATTTGCTACCGCACAAGACACACACAGCATTTTACATTATGTTCAACAAGTTCAGTTTAAAAAACTATTTTGTTTTCTCTCTCCACTTATGCATTTGTTGGAAGAAATGCGTGACTTGTTGAGAATTGCTTTTTGATTTGGACTAATTTCGGCATACTTATAGGAGACTTATTACAATAAATTTACATAGCATTTTTAGTGCTTTACAGTGCATTTGCATTGTTTAACTAATGTTATTTTGTTAGCTTTTAACAGAAGTTTTCCAGTTACAGTAATTAGAAAATACCATATATTTTTCTGTTTTCATAGGTATATTATGACTAGGGGTCTACTTGAATCATGGAGAATTTACATATTTTTCGATACATGGATCATCGTTCTAAGGTGAGGTACAGCTGCAATGTACGCTCATGGGACTTTATAACCTTAAACCTCTTTTAAACTGTGACCTTAAAGCAGCCTAAGTGATACGATCCAAATTAAAACCTAAAACACAATGTCTTCAGACACAAATATTTGTTTTAGTTTATAATATCATTAATATCCTCCTCATAGGTCATTACATGGAGATAATAAATGCTGTTGACTTCAGCTTGAGACACCCAGTTGTCTCTGCGGTCAATAATCTAGCAGAATAATGCTTTTGGATACAGTGATATTAAGTGAGCAAAAGGTCTTCTGAATGGTGTAAAATTTGCAACAAATACCTATTCACATTTGTTCAACTGTCCCAATTTGCTTACTTGTTCAATGGTAGTTTATTTTTGTATACAACTGGCTTCACAGTTATTGACAGACAGAAAATAGAGCCATCTTTCTGAGTTGTAGTGTTCTTAATTGGTTTATACCTGATTTAAACTGAAGACAACAGATTGATTCACATTTATTTTCTCAAATTAGCAGTTTATTGCTTATGCTATCCATTTCTACATATTATTTCGACAGTGTTAGGAACATAAATTAAGTTTCAGAGTAACCTTCAGGCTGTTTATTTTGCTAGTTAAAACATGTAAAAGTAATTTATTTGAACTCCAGGGGAATGTCCAACGGTCACCTTGGTGATGTTAATAGATTTATTGGAAAGGGCCTTAAATGTTTGTTGTCAGAAATATTGATTAGCAACCATCAAGCGGCCATTTTTATGACTGCTGATTTTACGTCATTTTATTTGTAGTCTAACCTGAACAATTTATTCAATTTATTTATTATTTTTGATGATGCAGCATTAAAATTTCATAATGGTTTTCAACCTAGTTACCGCTTATCACTTTATACACTGTGTGCATTTTTTATACCAAATATGAGATGATGAGAGAGGTTTCAGTGACTTGCTCGGGGTCACACAGCAAGTCAGTGGCTGAGCCAGCAATTTGAACCGCGGAACTCCTGGTTACAAGCCCTTTTCTTCAACCACTGGACCACACAGCCACTTTAAAATCTATTTTTTTATTGGACCGACACTGAAACTGAAATTGAAGTTT
The DNA here is from genome assembly GCF_017654505.1 of Polyodon spathula. NCBI lineage: Eukaryota > Metazoa > Chordata > Actinopteri > Acipenseriformes > Polyodontidae > Polyodon > Polyodon spathula. The sequence goes on along the minus strand of NW_024473116.1, from coordinate 33,914 downwards.
ATCATCATCAGTTACTGTCACTGCCATCTTCATTATACAATATGTGCTTATCTTCCATAATTTTTCATAATTTATGGAATTCAGATTATTGTTATTTTATTTTTTTTACCATATTCAAATACATAAACATGTGTTTTTCTTTTTCTAGCACTAGAAAGAAAGATATCAATGAGGCAAAGCAGGGAAGAGCTGATCAAACGGGGAGTGCTGAAAGAAATATTTGAAAAAGGTAAGTGCTGTCAGGTTCAAATACTGTAACTTGGAAAAATGCAGTGATGTCTTTCACTGTCCTTCTCACCAAAAAGTATCTATACTGTATAGAAAGGACAAAAAG
>NW_024473116.1:0-33080 GCF_017654505.1 Polyodon spathula | reverse complement strand
CTCAGGACAGGACAGGACAGCACAGCACAGCATAGCACAGCAACACGGTCCTTCACCTTTTTATCACCAGCATTGGCTCCAACATAAATAACTGTGATTACCCTTTTTTATACACCGGTGACTAAAGCCTAACTAATCATCACTTTCTCAACTCACGGCTCCAGCCACATTGCCATGCAGGTAGGAATTTTTTTTTTTTTTTTTTTTTGTTCCTGGGTAGTAAGTGTTATTTCCTAATTGCTTATGCCTCAAAAGTATAGAAAATGGCTATTATTTCCCCACAAACTTTGCTTTTGTTACCGGGACAGTGATATTTTGAAATTTACCTGTTTTCCAGAACATTCCAGATAGATTCAGTGCTGAGTAAACTTGGAGTAACTTCTAGAAATTTCTAGAACTTTCCAGTAATATAAATTGTAGTATAAATACAGGGGCCTTAAGCCCACCTGTTCAGTTTAGTTCCAGCTGCCTAAGTGGATACATATCTGCATTTTCCTGAGATGGCATCAAGAGGCTGCAATCATCCGGCAGACGCATTTTGCTATGTCTGCGGCCAATTTATCAAGACAAGAGCGAAAAAGTACTCCGTGGAAGCATCTGCTAAGATGTGTGAGGCCTACAAGGCATATTTTGGCATGCCTGTCGGGGATCAAGACAAACCCTGGGCACCTCATTTCACCTGCGAGCACTGCAAAAAAATCTCTGGAAGGTAAGATGGACAATTGTTGCTCGGAATTTTATGTTATAAAATTTGTTAAATTTTTTAAAATTGTAAAAGTTTTTAATTTTAAAATGTTTTACAATTTTCAATGTTATTGAAAAAATATATCATATATGAAAAATGTTGCGAGAATCTCTTACACATTAGTCATGGGTGAAATAAATGTATTTTTGTAGGATGGTACAGAGGGGAAAAGAGAGCCATGAAGTTCGCTATCCCAAGAATTTGGCGGGAACCCACTGACCACTCAAGCAACTGCTACTTCTGCATGGTGGACCCTTCCAAACGTCGGACTGGCAAGAATGCACCTGCTATCACGTATCCGGACCTTCCTTCATCCATCGCCCCGGTGCCACACTGCCATGAGCTCCCCGTACCCACTCCTCCGGAGAGAGAGCAGCCGTCTTTAGAAGAGAGCAGCAAGTCAGAGAGCGAGGAAGACGTTGTAGATCCAGATGACAATTTCAGAGGTGGAGCTGAGGAGAGAAACCCATACTACCCCAACCAAAAAGACCTCAACGACTTGATTAGAGATCTTGGTCTCACCAAGTCCAATGCCGAGCTTTTGACGTCTAGGCTCAAGCAGTGGAACTTGTTGGATGAAAGTGTGCAAGTCGCAGATCAGAGGAAGCGTCACCAACCTTTTTCCAGCTTCTTCACCCGTCAAGATGGGCTCTGCTTCTGCCACAATGTGACCAGTCTGTTCGAGGCAATCGGAATCACCTGTAACCAGAATGAGTGGCGCCTCTTCATTGACAGCTCATCCAGGAGCCTCAAAGCCGTGCTGCTCCATAATGGTAACAAGTACCCGTCTCTTCCCCTGGCTCACTCGGTGCACCTCAAAGAGGATTACAACAGCATCAAGACCTTGCTGGACGCCTTGAAGTATGATGAGTATGGCTGGGAGGTCATAGGAGACTTCAAAATGGTGGCATTCCTGATGGGTCTCCAAGGTGGTTTTACCAAGTTTCCCTGCTATCTTTGCCTTTGGGACAGCAGGGACACCAAGGCGCACTACCACAGGCGGGACTGGCCACAGCGGACCGAGTTCTCTGTGGGGAGGAACAACGTCAAGTGGGAGCCACTGGTGGACCCCCGGAAGGTGCTGATGCCACCACTGCACATCAAATTGGGCCTTATGAAACAATTTGTCAGAGCTCTAGATAAGGAGTTTGTGGGGAATAATAGCCATTTTCTATACTTTTGAGGCATAAGCAATTAGGAAATAACACTTACTACCCAGGAACAAAAATTGTGTTACATAGTGATATCACCACCCATGAAGTTATTGTTCCTGGATGATAAAACAAACAAAAAATACAGTGAAATAGGATAAAGAGACCTGAGTACAGTTTCAATAAGACTTATTTCCTAATATAAAGATACAGGATTCCTTTAAGTCTGAAACTGGAGAATGTACAGTAAGATAAAACTGGCACTTTAGCAAGGTCATTTTAGATTATGTGCAAAGTAACCAGCAGCTCTCATGCAATTTGCACATCTGCAAGTTCATATCAGAAATAACTGGACTGAAACACATACTGTGGTGGATTTTACATTAACAGACGTTAAACTGCGGCACTATTGATTCCAAGTTGGTAAAAAGAGACAAAATGAGTCAGAATGTACTCAAATTTGGTTTGGGTTTTTCAATATTACCAATGGCTATTGCTAAATATGCAATATTTATACATCCACGCATGCATATGTGTGGTTTAATTACCATTATATATCGTAAGTAACCCATATTTTGCTGTAAAGGTTATGTATTTAATCACACAGATCAATGTAATGTAAAGCATTATTCAAATGCTGGGGGCACAGTAGACTGTACAGATCAGTGCTAAACGGTACATTTCTAAAAGGATAGTGGAAAACCTTTAAGCCACTAATGTACAGTACCGTATAACTGGAAATTATCGCTGGTATTAAATTTGCAGATTTGCTACCTTGGTAGATGTTTGACGGTTTTTGAATTTACATTTATCACTAGCACTGTTCACAAGTTTTGTATTTTATTGTACTTTTAATTTAAAAAACATTCAAATTACATGTTTACTTAACGAAATTTGTCTGCTAAAACAGTATCTAACATTTACAGTAACTAGTAATTGTAGCATCTACAATGTCACTGCAGCAACTCTGAGAACAACAAGGAAGGCAAACTGATGACTGACCTAATAGGGGAGTTAGGTCAGGCATCAGGGAGGTCGCTGGTGGCGATGGTGGCCACTCTAGCCGGCATTTGTCAAAAGCACACGCAGAGGCGCACACAAAACAGGTCATAGATCATGTGGCGAAGTTAGAGCTCTCAATATATCAACAGCAGAGCAACTTTGTACCGTCTCAGTCCACAGTGATCCTGGGGATCAAACTGAACTCTGTGAGCATGCTTGCCTCACTGTCGGAAAACAGGATTCGGTCGTTGGAGACCACACTCTCCCTATTCAGAGAGGACGCCCTCCTACAGGTTAAACTATATCAAAGGTTGTTGGGGCTGATGGCAGCCGCCTTGAGAATCCTTCCAATAGGGCTGCTGAGAATGCACCCGCTTCAAGCCTGGGTAAATACGCTCAAGGTGCACCCGGTCCGAGATAGGTACCGTCTGGTGCGAGTGTCCAGACAAGGCCGGAAGACACTGGATTGGTGGCTCCGTCCCGGCAATCTGCGCCTCGGATCTCCCCTGGGATCCCCTCACAGAAGGGAAGTGGTCACTACAGACGCCTCCAGTCTAGGCTGGGGAGCGGTCTGGAATGGGAGAGGAATAGGAGGTCAGTGCAAGCGCACATAAATGCACAAGAGCTGCAAGCAGTGAGCCTGGCGTTATCACATTTTCACCAGCAATTAGCACACAAACATGTGCTGGTCCAGACGGACAATACGACAGTGGTAGCCTACATAAACCACCAAGGCAGCCTGCGCTCACCGGGCCTTCACCACGCAGTGCACAGTGGTGAAACAGATTTGGGAGAGGTTTCGACCGGCACAAGTCAACCTCTTTGCCACAGCCGAGTCCACTCGTTGCCCCCTATGGTTCTCCATGGAGAGAGACGGGGGCCCCCTGGGAGTAGACGCACTAGCTCACCCCTGGCCACAGGGGCTCTTGTATGCGTTCCCTCCGCTACCATTAATACCCCTGACACTAGAGAGGATCAGGGTGGAGATAGCACAGGTTCTGATGGTTGCACCCAGATGGCCGAGACACCCCCTGGTTTGTTCTCCTCTCTGACATGTTGTCGGATCAGCCGTGGCAGCTCCCGCTGCGCAAGGACCTCCTGAGCCAAGCAGAGGGGCTATTATGGTGCCCAAACTCCAACTCTGGGTCTGGCCGTTGAACGGAGCCGTCTATTCAGACAAGGTTTGCCAGATGCAGTAGTAGAAACACTACAGTCTGCTAGGGCGCCGAGCACTAGAGCCCAGTACTCCTATAAATGCAAAGTTTTCCAAGACCGGTGCCTTCCCGAAGGTCACGGTCCTGTGACTTGCCTGATTGAGACGATATTAACCTTCTTACAACACTTGTTTGACGCAGGAAAATCAGCGTCCTCTTTGAAGGTATACCTGGCAGCAATATCAGTGTGCTGTGACAAAATTGACTCGGTGTCCCCTGGGGCACATTTCCTGGCAGTGCAATTTCTTAAAGGGGCTCGGAGGCTTCGTCCTCCCATGAAAAATATGGTCCCCAAGTGAGATCTAGAACTGGTACTGCGTGCCCTTATCGGTCCCTGTGACAAAAAGATAATGAGTTCTGGTGATAAATCTCCCTCCCGACTGGTGAGGGCGCTAAAGAACGGGAGGAGAAGTATCTGGATGGGTTGGCCTGACAGTTCGTTTCCGGGACCGGGAAGTCGGTCAGCCTGTTAAGAAGCGAGACTCTGTTGTAAGACCGTATTGACCTGAAAGGTAAACGAGGGGCAGCTGCAAAAAAAATAAGGCAGCTGCAATCGTTTACCTAGATGTCATGCGGGATGACATATAGGGGCCAGGGTAACGCTGATCTTTTCCTTCGTTTGGGCAAAACGCTGGAGAGAGAGAAGGATCAAGGGAGGAGCTTTCATTAAAAGAAAAGAAAGAGTGTTGCGTGTTGTTTTTGTCTGTGTAAATAACTGTCTGTGTTTTCACCGCTAGACAGCTAAACACACAAATCCGGAGCTGTCAGCGAGGGTCAGCACGAATCGGATCACCACTGCACCAAAGGTCATGAATTGCCCGTGTCTTCACCACCGCACACGCACGTCTGCACTCACCCAGGACTGGTGACCGTGCATTCATTTTTGTTCGGGACTGTGCCCTGTTTTTCTTATCCCCGCGCTTTACACATTGTTGTGTATTGCCGGGGATTTATTATTTTACGGTCACCAGACCTGGATTATAAATAAAGCACCTTTTCACTGGATTACCGTTGTCTGCCTGTCACTCCTGCACCGCATCACCGCTACACCTGTTCCACTTACCAGCCACTTTGCCACAGTCCGCCATTTGAGCCCATGGTGTCAGCAGAACTGTGCCCTGTTTCATTAAATGTGGCATTTTTAATAGCCATTAAGTCTGCCAAACGAGTAAGTGAGCTTCATGCACTGTCCATTGATGACACATAGACAACATACGCTATGCCCAGTTCGGGCTCTGCGCTGTTATTTGGATAGGACGGCATCCTGGAGACAGTCCAACCAGCTGTTTGTCTGCTACGGGTCCCGCTCTAGAGGTCGGGCCCTATCGAAGCAATGTCTAGCGCACTGGGTGACAGATGTGATATGGCCCATTCTACCAGGGGCCAAGCAACTTCGTGGGCTTCCTTTCATGGCGCCTCCTTAGATGAGTTATGCAATGCTGCTACATGGACAGGTAGTCAGACGTGTGTGCGTTTTTACCGCCTTGATGTGACAAACCGAACGAGACCCTCTCTGGGCTCTAGAGTTTTGCAGGCAGCATGCCCTTAGGCGTCATGTGGGCTCTGTTGCTATCGCCGTGGGGCTGTACTGTCGGTAATCTGGAGCCACGACAGCTTTGGTACAGCTTTCCCATTCGGTAATGGTTGTCATCCGAATTGAAAAGGAACGTTAGGTTATTACCATAACCCTGGTTCCCTGAAAAGAGAATGACAACCATAATCCTTTGAGGTCGTGTCCCCAGCTGACCTCTGTTTTCGAAAGAAAATGGCGATGTGCTACTGTGAGGACGTCCCTCTTCAACAGGAGGTGGGAGGGACTTCCCCCTCACAGCAGGGCCCTGATAGGGCAGCTTTTTTATATTTGCTCAGAGATTGACGGTCAGAGAGGGCTCTTTCCCATTCGGTAATGGTTGTCATTCACTTTTCAGGGAACCAGGGTTATGGCAATAACCTAACGTTACTGGGCTTCACGAGGCATAGCCCCGGCACCTCTTCAGCTAGTTAAAAATATCATAAAGTGTTTTGCTCTCAAATGCGTTTTCTTACAGTTCTCAACACAGTCCGCTGCCAGGGACATTTAATTACTTTACGAGTTCAGCTACGTACCATGAAGAAGGGCCGCGACTCTATTGTCGTTCTTTATATACAAATAAGCTTAAGATGCTTTGAAAAACGTATTGAACGATACATGCAGATTCTTACAGTACCTTGCTTGATTGAATGAGTACACAACATGCTTCAATATGACAGCTGAACATTAATTTCAATAAACAACAAGTTTTTTTAATGAAAAGAAAATTGTAGCCTACTATACAATAGTGAAAACTGCCCTTTATTTTTAAATACCACTGCTTCCGATTATTATGTAGAGTGCTAGAGTTTTTTTGTTTTTTTTTTTTTTTTTTTTTGACACAGTCGGCCTTCTGGAGTCACCTGAATGCCTTTCCACTTTTTACATTTGATTTAATTTTAAACCGTTTAAATACCAAACCACAATAAACCATAACAAACACTGTAATAGTGCATATACACAGAACAAAAAATAGTTGTCGGGGAAAATAAATAGTCGCACCAGGGTCCCTTTAATTTATTTTTCTGCACATACTACTACTTTGTATATGATGTAGAATACGTGATTATAAAATATATCACCAGTGCATGCTCTTTTATGTGCGGTTCATAAGAACGATATTATTGTCATTGCTTGCGCCCCGGCACCTCTTCCTTTACAAATTAAGCACTGGTGATTACCGTTTACAAGAATCGTTGCTTCTTCATTGTTATTGTTTCTTTCATTACGTTCATTCCTATATCTAATGCGATGCTATTTTCATCTTTGAAGTTTAGGGCACTTTTACACACGTTTCTCAGGATACACATACTGACATTTTTTGAAAATTAAACCAGGTGATTTTCTCTCGTGCAGAATTTTGTCTTGCAGTGCTTTACTAATGATCTAAGAATACTGATAATTCAACGACAGCAATTGGCTTGCCAATTACAAATTCAATTAAAACACTTGAATCCTCACAATTTAAATACCCGCTCCCTTAGAACACAGACATATTGACTGCTTTTTTGTTTTGTTTTGTTTTTTTGGTTGTGTTTTATTTACAATAACGATGTTAGGGAGAGGGCAGGCAATGCTGCCTTTCTTCTTATTGGCCTGGGTCTTGAGGCTCACACAAGCTCTAGCTTCAGCTCATGATGGGCTGCAGGATGAAGCAGCTGTGAATTCCATGTCAGAGACAGGAAGCTTGGATCATGGAGGGACCTTGAGCTTGCTTACTGATTTAACCATTCCTTATGCTGAGGACCTTTTTTCTGAACAGGATTCCTTTTTGCCAAATAGAAAAGATAAACTTTCTGAGACTGTTGGTTATTCTGCAGATCAACAGAGGCAGTCTCTTGATCGTGTGTTTGCTGAGACTGACTCTGATGCTGCAAGCTATGGGCTATTTGATTTCAGCCAGCATTATAGGTATGATGAGGGTACACTTGAACAGCTTATGTTTTCCGATAGTGAGGATTTCAATTCTGATTTGACCAAGAACTCTGTCCCTTCAGTTGCTGTGGAGTACCCATTGGCTTCAGAAACTGAAGATGTGGACCATGCACTCTTTACTGATCAGAGTAATGACCCTGATGCTGACTTGCCTGAAGTCTTTGCATATGCAACTTCAGCTAAAGAGAATGAGTCTAACACCAGTGCCCTTGATTTTCTGGAAGTCAATGATTCTGTTAATCTTGCAGCAGGAATGGGTGTAGGTGAACATGGCAAAGCGCTTGACTCTTCTGACAACAATAAATCTGGTACCTATTCTGAAACCCTAGGCTATGATTCTGCTGCCTTTGCAGATCTTGAAAAGGAAGGCCCTGATACTTTACATCGGCTATGCTTGTCTGCTTGCCTTTTGCAGATCTAAAAGGAGTAGGCCTGATACATTACATTCCTATCATCTTGAGGACCTAGATATTGGTGACCTTAATGGAAAGCATGTGTCTTCTTTTGACTACTCTGTGCTTACTGATATAAATCTGGTGCTGGCTGAAGCTCTTTCTCCAGCTGTTAAGATTGCCAGTGAACTCAACTCTCCTGCCCTCCCTGGAGGTCTCAGGTTGCCAAGCAGTGTCTATGATGCCTCTGTAGGGCCCTATGGTGTATTTAATCTACCTATTACCCAACAAGACCCTCCTCCCCATAGCACAGGAGAGCCCACCACCTTGGCTTCAGCAACTACATGCGGTGATGCAGACATGACCATCAGATTGTTTGGTGGAAGGTTGACAGACCTCAAAGTGCGAGGTAAGGGTTCTTGCTATCCTGGTATCTGTTTAATTCTGGAAGAGGTCTGGTTAACAAATCTCCTTGTAACTATTCCCCCCCACAGTCGCCTTTACATTGGTTGAAGCAAGCAAGATTACGCAGTGGTGCAGATACAAGGTGTTGGAGAAAAATGGAGTTGTCCACTTTACAACTGCCTTCAAAGGCTGCAATGTGAAGGCACTGGTAAGATTTAGGTTCTTTAACTTAAAAAGACTGCTACTTTGCCATCGGATATGAACTTGCTGGCCTTGTACAGTGTAAATGTTAAACCGACAAAGCAAATGCCACAGGACTGCTGTTCCACGTCTACAACTAACTTAAATGTTAATTGTGGCTCCTTGTGAACTAGAGAGTATTGGCTTTACAAGCGCAGATGCTGCTTATAATATTCCCATTCAACCTGATTTCTTCCCTTTGCTTCTAGGGTGGGCAATATGTCCTGACCCTGATGTGGAGAAACAACTATGTGCATATGTTCTGTCCAATTCCCACACCTGATGGCCCTATTACAATCTGTGGTGAGAGTAGCATGACCATCAAACTCCCAGCAGGACCAATAGAAGCTCTTCGTGTACAAAGTGAGTTGTTTCTGCTGCGCAATAAATGACAGCCTACTTTGGAATGTATGGGTGTAATTATTTTTGAACCATATACCTTGTTGCAACTAATTGCATTTGAAACTGTTGCATGTATGCTATAGTATATGTCCTTGAACACCAGGACTGCAGCATCCTCTTTGAGTTTTGGTTCAGATTTAAAGTACTGACTTGGTGTGGTGGTCAGTTTTGGGTGCACTTCAGTGATGGTATCTGGGATCTGTTATTTTATGTATTTTTGTCAGTGTTTTGTAGCTCTTCTGAGTAACTAAATGCAAGATGTATTGTGTCGCCAGTTTCCCATTACTGCTGCTGTGTAGCCAATTGAGAAATGCTGTCATGTCAAATCCTCACTCAATTCCTTCCAATTGTAGATAAATTCAACAAATGGGTATCCATTTACGAAGTTGCTGTTCAGTGCAAATATCAACTGTTGAGTGATTCAGAGGGAAGGATCACTTTCACTACTTCATACAATGGATGTCACGTGAGGAGAGTGGTACGTGTATCCTGCTTTCCACCAGTATAGGAAATATTATGCTCTATATACAAACAGCCTGCATGGTAACCTAGGAAGAAAGGACCAAGCCGGTATTTCACTTGTGTGCCCATACAACATGTCTATAAATATAGAATGGGTTTATTTTCCCATATAAATATTGGAACTGTTGCTCAATTTGGCTGTTCACTTGCCTAATCTGAAACTAGGGTAGCCTTCCTACCCATAGGAACAGGATACTGTGAAGATTAGAACTCCAGTGATGCCATCTTGTTTTTGACCCTCTTAGATGGATCGCTATTTCTTTAACATCTACTATGAAATGGCTCCAGGGAAGCTAGGGCAGGCACTCCTGTCTTGTAGGACCGGAGTTAATGTTACAGTCCCACCTGAAGAGTCTTTGCCATCAGTGTTTTGTGCCAAGTCTGGCATGATGATCAAATTGCCTAAGGGAAGTCTTGATGCAGTCAAAGTGAGAGGTGAGTTGCATCTGTGTGTCAACCGACCCCTCCTTATTAATTGACATAATTGAAGTTGTGAACCATGCAAACATTCAATTGCAGAGGGTTCTTAGCTAGCTGGTTATAACTGAAGCCTCGAACAGACCTTGTATAATAAGCATGTGGACAAACTTGCTGTTCAGGGAACTCACGGAATTTGTCTTCTGCAGATGGGTTTGGCGAGGCAATACCTGTCGGTAGTATTGCCAAGAAATGCAATTATCAACTCATTCCAGTGAAGACTGGACACATCATCTTGATTGCTTCCTTCCAAAGCTGTCAAATTGCATTAGTGGTAAGAATATTGAATAATTTCTCCTTCCCCCCCCTTAAGGCTATTAAATGTTGCTGCATGCTTCCAGTAAACTACTTCAGTACAAGCAATACTGAATATGCCAATAACAGAATCTCTCTCTTTCTTTTAAGGATGGTAGCTTTGCCTTGAGTATCCAATTCCAGCATGCTGATGGTGTAATGGGAGAGGTATCTGCACTTTGTCATGCTGGTGGACGGTCAAAACCAACTTGCCAACCTGAGAGCCCTGCAACTCCAGAAGTAACATCCAGTGTACTGTCTACAGTACATCCTGTAGATGTGTCTGCTACCATCTGCAACAAGGATGGCATGACAGTGGTTCTACCCAGTGGTCCTTGGTGGGGGATTGGAGTGAAAGGTGAGTTTGTTATATTCTCTCTCTCTCTCTCTCTAGGACAAAGCCTCCTGTGAATTCGCTAATGGAGGCACCTATACATACAGACTCGCAATTTTATTCCTTCACTCCCCTTGGTACCTTGAGGTGGGCATTCCGCAGCATTGATTATCACAACATTGGCCACTATTCTTGGGTCTTGGAAAGCCATTCAAACAACTGGTGACAGAGCACTGATGCCTGGTTTTAGCTGGTGTAAATAAGCAGTGCATGGTGAATGCGTCTTATGCTGTGTTCCTTTTTATCTTTTGGCTTAAAGCTGTAATGGAATTTCGGAGACTTGCACTTGCTGTAATGATGTCTTCTTTATTGCAGATCTTTCTGGCAAAGAAATCGTTGTGACTAGTGACTTTGCGGAACGATGCCATTACAATCTCTCTCTGCAACTGGAGAAAATAATATTTACAACTGCCTACACTGGCTGTTTTGTTGAGCAAGTGGCAAGTACATTTCAAGTGACATTAGAGCACTTCATGGTTACCTGGGGGCTAGCTTGATATGTAATCCTTAAATTTCAGTTTGACCTTGAGCTAACATGTTCATCCATGAAGTTGCATCGGGCTTTACTGGCCATTCTGTGTACATCCTTACATGGCAGTTGCTTGAGAAATTCAACTTTTACTCTTGGTCATTTTCTGTTCCTACTAGGGAGACAAGTATGTCCTGACTGTAATGTACAGGACAGCTACTTGGAATCGAGGGTCTGTGCGGATGGAATGCCCAACCAGTGCTGGAAGCCCTACAGAATTGCCGCCGCCTCTGACAGCCACTGTGGGGAAACCCATTCCTGTCTGCAGGTCCTCTAACATGACTGTGGTGCTGCCTGGAGGATCTCTGGATAAAGTCTTGGTACTAGGTGTGTTACAAGAAGGATGTGCATACTTGAACATTTTTACGATGGGGTACTTGCACTAGCAACTATCAAGGACTAGTCCTATCCTGGATGTGAACGCATGGACACATTTGTGTTGCAGGTGAACTCAACAGGCCAGTTAAAGTGATTGATGCACCCAAGTCCTGCAATTACAGCTTGGTGGAGAGAAGAGACGAGATCCTCTTCACAGCTCCATACAGCGCCTGTGATGTCAAGATCCTGGTAATTCTCTTCAGTGTTTGTGTACTCTACGCTATATAGGCAATTACACTGTCTTGATGTCTTGTGGCATAGTAGAACCCTGGAACTCTCTGGAACCTTTTTTAGTAAAGGTGGGGCTAGCTTATCTGAAGGTGACTCTTGAAAGCATGTTTGCCTTCAGCCAGCCTTTTGCATTTTAGATTTTGAGCACTGTCCTGACAACTTTGATTACCTAAATGACCCTGCTTTTGCTTCTGGCATGAAGTCTTTGTTCCTCTTTTTAGAAGTAGCATCAGATGGGGACTAGAGACTGGGGGATAGTGGCAGCTGCCTTCCTGTCACTGTTTAGTGTGTCTGGAGAACAACTTGTCTAATTGTCATTGAAGTTGGGGGCAAGTTCTAAATACAAATGGCCCTAATTCCAACCTTTCTAAAGCCAGAACAATTGTAGGAACAGTACTCCTGCATCCACTGGGACATTTGGAAGTGGAATGCCCAAGTGGTGCTGGTGAACAAAAACCAAACACTACCACTACAGGGACAAAGAATACCTACACCTTCCTCTTGATGCTTCCAACAAGATGAGTTTTTGAGGAACCTCAAAAGCAACCAAAAAAATTAGGAAGCAAACTTTGGTCCCCCCCCCTAGCCACTGAGAGTTTCAAACCTGTACTACAAAGTACAGTGGCCCTGAAGTTCTCAAAACAGTGGGTTTTTCTTTTCTCCCTTGTGTTTACACAATCGTGGTCTTATAAGCCCACTTTGGTATGATTGTGTAAATACTATCCTGGTCCTTAAGGGGTTAACTAGGAGAATCGGAGCCATGTAGCTGGCCTAAATCGACTAGTAATTGGATTAACTAGCTCAGTTGAAATGTTCCCCACTATAATTGCTTGGTGTCAATGACGATGTTCCTGTGCCTACCCTTTCCAGAATAAAAACTATGTCTTGACTATAATCTACACAACTGCAGCTGGGATAAGAGGGATGGTGCAAATGGCTTGTCCAGCTGTAGAGACAACAACCCATACTACTAGGACTACAACTACTAGGAAGCCAGTGACTACTGGGAAACCTACAAAACCAACTCTCCCTCCCACTGCTGTCTGCAAAGCCTCCAGCATGACTGTAGCACTGCCCTCTGGGCCACTTCAGGTTTTGTTATGGAGTGAGTGTGAATTCAGTTCTAATGGTTTTGGAGGGAACTGATCAATCCTGGTAGTTGATGGGAATCCTTGTTTCTTTGTAGATCTGTCCAATGAATGGGTAGATGTCAATGATGCTCCCAGTTACTGCAACTACAGTTTGGTGCAGGGAAGAGGAGGAAGGAACTTCTTTACAACCCCCTACAGGGCTTGTGATGTCCGGATACAGGTAGGAGTACATCACATTCAAATCCTCAATTTGATTTGTAGAAAAAAGCGTACTTGCTATTAATCTTCAGTAATATTTGAAGGCAGAACATGTAGTAATTTAAAGGCGGTGACTTGGTACCCAGCTATATAATCTTGATGTGCCAATTCCACAATGTACAGCTATGGCCAAAAGCTTTCCATCCCCCTACAGAACTAACCAATGTTCATGACGTTGACTGAAACCTGCTTGTTCTTCTAAGCTATTGAATTGCATAGCACTTTGTATTCCTTCCCCCCCCCTGTTATGGCTTCTGGTGGACTTTGTGATATTTTGTAGTTTCTTTGATTTGCATGTAGTGCCAGATTTAACCCATCACTAGGTCCAAGGCAAGCGGCCACTTGTGTGCCCCTGTGGCAGAGTGTTAATAGGTGCAGGGGTGATGAGCAGTGTGAATTTAGCAGACAGACTTGTAATCTGGTCTGCAAAGGCTTTTGGATCTTTCACCAGGTCTGGTGACCAGAAACAATCCCCCGGTAATACATGTACTGCACGGGGTAAACAATGGGTTTGTAGATCCAAAATATAAACGGTAAGTATCCACCCACAATAATACAAACACTGTCACCAGTCCTGGGTGCATGCAGTAGTTCTCATGGTGGCTGATGGTTTGACAATAGTGCTGTTCCGGCTTAGTGCTGGCTCTTGACGAAGGCTCCGGAACCGTGTTGGCTATCCTTGCAATTGTTTGCAAATTGCTGACAAAACACTTGCAATACTGGTATCCCTATATTAGGTCTCTCAGTCTTGGGTGCAAAATGCAAAGGAACAGACGACCCCTTGTTAAACGAGTGCAACCTCCTCTCCAATCTGCGGTTGCCACGTAGCTTCCCTTCTGGGTTATTGCAACGGTCCCGCCCCCTTTCTAGCTGGCCGACTTCCCTTGAACCCTGGGGAAAGAACTGGTCAGGCCAGCCTGTCCAGGGAACTGTGTTCTTGCTGCTTGGCGCCCTCACAGGTTGGGAGGGAGATTTCCAACCAAGAATCATTGTATTTGTCACAGCCCCTTACTCCTGTGAACAAATGGCTGGGTGTGTATATACATTGTAGCCTTTTATAACCTAGCCCTTGACCCCCTTGCTTTTTTTAAACAGGTAATTTATCAGTTCAGACTGACAGTAAATCTGACACATTGTAGGGGATGTGCTAAACACATTTCAGTGTAAACTGGAAAACTGAAGCCTGTTAAATCATGTACCACAGCTTGCCAATGACTGTTCCTGATTTGCTAACTAAAAAGGCAACATCAACAAAAGAACATCATAAGGAGTTGAAAGGTAGCATGAAGGGTGCTCAACTTTGCTCCAACTGTAGCTCCACAAATGGTAAACCAACATACCTGTACATGGTGTAGTTAAATGTTGGTTTACTGCACGCAACATCAACAAAACGCTAACCTGATTGATCGGGTGGGTTTTGGCTCTTTGTTAATTTGTTTGGTATTAAATTTGGTATTTCTGTACCCAATAGAATTCTGTATCCTTTTGATGTCGCACCAACACAGCTGCATGATTACATTCTGTAACATTTGTATTCTCAATCCTATTCTAGCTACTTGCTCGACGATACCAACAATTGTGTTTTTCCAGCACACTAATTTTCTATTCTAACAAAAGGTGAAAACAAACAAAACCTAGCTTCCTCTGAGCCCTAACTATCTAACTAAAGGCTGAGACTTTAATCCCTCATTTCAAAGCTATTGATTTCACAATCTGGAACTGTAAACCCAGTCCAAAATATGATATTCAAAATGGTTCCTTGGTACAGTAGTCAATCGTTGGTTGTTAAATCGACTGAACGCATCTGTAATCTGAATTGTGTAGGTGTATTGTGCACACAGCTTCTGCTGCTAAAATGGCTACAAGATTTAGCTGCCAAAAAGGACCATCAGACTGGGGCAAATATCAGGTAAGGAAGTCGGACCAGCAAAGCCTTTAGATGGAGCTTTATGTGCTTTTTCAATTGTTGCAGTGAAGCATGTTAAAACTGGCCTGTCCTTCCTTGTATCTTGTCAGCAAGGGTTGGACATCCTGTATTTGAGCAGCTCAAGTTGTGTTCATTTCAGTTGTTTCAATGCCGTAACAGCAAGTAGATGCCCTTTTACTGAATGAAGTAGAAGGATTCCTGAAGTTGGCAGTTGTACTGAGATTGTATTTGAGTTTGGTTATGTTACAGTAGGTATCTTGCCAGTAGCTTTTTACTGAATTGCATTTAATTTGTAACTCTTTCTAATGTTGTATGCTTAATGTGATGGAATAGGTTACTAAATAGCCATAGCTACTCATGTACAAAGTGCAGATGAACCTGCTTTTTACATCATGAATGCTGTGCAGGCATAATTCGTGCTGTAAACTGTGTCTTCATGTTCTCTCTCTCTCTCGTAGCAAGTGCAAAGAGAACGGTGAATTGGAGAAGTGTTAATACTGTACACTATTGCTACAAACACTAGCATAGTTTGCTACAGGATATGTGTCCTCTTCTAGAAGGCATGGAGGGGGGAAGGGGTGTAAATTCTCCCATCTAAGATTGTTTGTTAATGTGTTGGATTCTAAAATCTCGGTTACACAGCAAGTGTGCTCCAGTCTCTCTTCTAGGACCCGGGTTATGCCTGTGGCAGGCATGCATTTAGGTTACCATGGGAATGTTCACTGGGACAGTTCAGCTTTAACTCGTATTGCAATGCATTTTAATGTTAACCGTTTCTGGTATCTTTTCACAGCAGGACTACACTTGAATGCATTGGGGTGTGAGTTGAAAAGCCTCAACTGTCCCAGGGGTGCAAATTTGGCTTTATGGTGCCACCATTTTAATGTTGCTGCTGCTAAGACATGGTTAAAATAGTGGGTAAGCATGACTATGGGTAGGGGTTTAGGTGTGGAGTACACTATAAATTGAGTAACACTAAACTCGGATCAAGGCGATTTGCCAGCTATGGAAGCCTCCCAGAGTTGAAGCAGACTATTCCACAGACAGTAAATCTCATTTTGGACAAAGTCCTTCTGGTCTTCAACTTGTGTCCCTTCACTTTCAGAATGGAAACTACATCTTGACCTTGCTTTACATAACTGCTGATCAACGAGGGTACTTTGACATTAGATGTCCAGCCACTGGTGGGGAGCCAACAGAGACTACTAGAACCTCTGGTGGGGAGATGACCAGACCCACTGCTGGAGAGCCAACAACTACTTGGAAACCTGTAATGCCAACTCTCCCTGACGCTGCTCTCTGCAAAGCCTCCAGCATGACTGTGGAGCTGCCCTCTGAGTTGCTTCAAGTTCTAGTATTGAGTGAGTCTGAATTTGGCCCCAAATTCTTTTGGGAGGGAACTGATCTGTCTTGGTAGGTAATGTAACTTTTTTTATGTATAGGTCCGTCCAATGAGTGGGTGGATATCAATGATGCTCCCAGTTACTGCAACTACAGTTTGGTGCAGGGAAGAGGAGGAAGGAACTTCTTTACAACCCCCTACAGAGGTTGTGATGTCCAGATACAGGTGGGAACCATACATTATATTAGAAATCAAACTCCAGATTAGAATGCTACAACCTACATAAAACTATCTTTTCACATCTGCTGACTAATGCCCCTTCTCCAATGGCACATCCCAACCAGAGAGCTCGGTATGGTACGGCTACAAATGGTTCTCCACTGGCTATTTGTCAAGCTGTGTGAGAACCAAACCACACAGAATTTGTTTTCTTAGCACTGAAACAAATTGGAGAACTATCCTTAAATGAGATCTTTGGCGAATCCTGTTTCAACCCCCACCTCAACAGAACTAATTTAAGGTTGATATTATAATGGGGTAATTAGTTTAGACATTGCTAAATATTAAGTGATAGCTGTACTGTTGGTCTAATTTGTGAAGACCATTTGTGTGTGTTGGCAAAGTGTAACTTTCATTGCAGGATGTCAGCTTGGCTCTGTGGTGGGAAAATCTAAAAGCGTAATGTCCTTCCACATTCAACTAGTTCTGTCTCTTCACTTGCAGCACGGAAGCTACAGCTTAACATTGCTCTACATTACCACTGCTGAGGGAGACTACGTGCACATGAGATGTCCAATAAAAACGACTACTAGGAAGCCAACACGGACTGCTAGAACTACCAGTGGGAGGACGACTAGAACCACCAGCAGGAAGACTACCATTTGGGAGCCGACCAGGGTGAGGACGACCAGCACTCCCATTGGGGAGCCGACCAAGACGACTACCAGAACCACCAGGAGGACGACTACCAGAACCACCACTGGCAGGAGGACGACCAGCACAACCATTTGGGGGCCGACCAGGAGGACGACTACTACCAGAACCACCAGCAGGGGGACGACCAGCACCCATTGGGGGGCCGACCAAGACTCCCATTGGGGAGCCAACCAAGACTACTACCAGAACCACCAGGAGGAGGACGACTACTACCAGAACCTCCACCAGCAGGAGGACGACCAGTACTCCCATTGGGGAGCCGACCAAGACTACTACCAGACCCACCAGGAGGACGACTACCAGATCCACCACCAGGAGGACGACCAGCACAACCATTGGGGAGCCGACCAGGAGGACGACTACTACCAGAACCACCAGCAGGAGGACGACCAGCACTCCCATTGGGGACCAGCCGACCAGGACTACTACCAGGACCAGAGGACGACTACCAGAACCACCAGCAGGAGGACGACCAGTACTCCCATTGGGGAGCCGACCAAGACTACTACCAGAACCACCAGCAGGACTACCAGAACCACCACCAGGAGGACGATTACCAGCACAACCATTTGGGGGCCGACCAGGAGGACGACTACTACCAGAACCACCACCAGGAGGACGACCAGTACTCCCATTGGGGAGCCGACCAAGACTACCCAGAACCACCAGGAGGACGACTACCACCAGAACCACCAGGAGGAGGACGCCAGACCCAGGAGGACGACTACCCACCAGCAGGGGGCCGACCAGGAGGACGACTACTACCAGACCCAGCAGGGGGCCGACCAGGAGGACGACTACTACCAGAACCACCACCAGGAGGACGAGGACGACCAGCACCCGACCAGGAGGACCCATTGGGGGGCCGACCAGGAGGACGACTACTACCAGAACCACCAGCAGGACTACCCAGAACCACCAGAGGACGACTACCAGAACCACCACCAGGACCGACCAGACTACCAGCACCAACCACCAGCATGGGAGCCGACCAGGAGGACGACTACTACCAGAACCACCAGCAGGGGGACGACCAGGAGGACTACTACCAGACTACCAGAACCACCAGCAGGAGGACGACCAGCACTCCCATTGGGGAGCCAACCAAGACTACTACCAGAGGACCACCAGGAGGACGACCACCACCAACCACCGACCAGGAGGACGACTACCACCAGAACCACCAGCAGGGGGCCACCAGGAGGACCAGACTACCAGCAGGGGGCCCACCAGGAGGACGACTACCACCAGAACCACCAGGGGGGCCGACCAGGAGGACGACTACTACCAGAACCACCAGCAGGAGGAGACCAGACTCCCATTGGGGAGCCACCAAGACTACTACCAGAACCACCAGGAGGAAGACTACCAAGGCCCCTACAACTGTGGTGTGCACAGCTTCCAGTGTGGTGGTGGAGCTGCCAAAGGAACCTCTAAGACTTGTGAAGGTTCTAGGTGAGTTAGGCTTTTGAGTATTTGGAGGAGCATCATATCTGACACTGTGGAGGGAGTCTTCTATAGTAACTTTCCCTCTTTCTTTGTAGATAAATCCAACCAGTGGGTAACTGTCATTGATGCTCCCAAGCATTGCAACTACACCTTGTTGCAGGGAAGTGGAAGGAACTTCTTCATAGCCCCTTACGCTGCCTGTGATGTCAGGATACTGGTAATTGTTTGGACTAATTGGAGATGGTGAACACTTTCCACCTTTGTGTCATTTTGCATGAAATGATGCCTTTTGCATAGTCAATCCATTTCTTTTTTTCCAGACCCTGTCCATTCATCCATGAGATCACCTAGATATTCCACCATACTGTGTGCTTTCTCTTCTCCCCCCAACCAAACTTCTGCGCTTTTAATAAAGCTTCATATACTGAACATCAAAAGTATCACTAGTATCCAAATACTACATGTGATCAAACTGACAGGTGCAATGACTTTTTAACCATTGACAAAGATGCCAAAATGATCTGTCGTTCTTAAGCAGGTGTGACTCCTGGTCTCCCAGTTCGTGGCCCGTCATTTGACGGTGGTCTGGTTCTGTAGTCTTCCCAGGTTTTGAAATTGCTGGCTGTGAGCACCCAAAATGGCGAGCCACAATACACTGCCCTAGTCCAGCCTCCAACATGCTGATTTGCATGAAGGTTCTGCTCTCCACAGATGTGGCATTGTTTTTTGTATTTCTTTATTCCTTTTATTCAAGCTTGCAATTCAACACTCCCTATCCATGTCCAATCAAATGTTTCGGTAACTGGGTGATTTTAAGTGCATGTGCTGGAGTCAGTCATGCAAGCATGTCACGGTCAAGGATGAATGATCAAGTATTTCTATAGATATAATCATTTTGGCGGTTTATGCATTTTTTTTTTTAAAATGTGTTGTAATAAGGAAGTTTCTTTTGATGCTCAGTATACTGTTGGGCAATGATGGTATGATTGGCCCATCTTGCTCTGCTTTCCTCTTGGCCTTCTATTAATCACAAGAGTAAATTTGTTTTCCAGCTTGTATGATCATTTTAAAACCATGGCAATCAATTTGGGTATATTACATATGTTCTTTGTTCTAGAATCAAAGCTATGTTTTGGAAATATGGTATCTGACAACTGGTGGCAAAAAAGGGTATATGGTATTGAAATGCCCCACCAGTGCTGGAGAACCCACAAAAACCCCAACTACAACCAGGACCACCGGAAGCACTACAAAGACAACTATGACCACCAGTGGTGGGAAGCCAACTGTGGTCTGCACTGCCTCTAGTATGGTGGTGGAGCTGTCCAAGGAACCTCTGGTACTAGTAGAGCTTCTAGGTGAGTTGGGCTCTTTGCCCCTATGTGGATGAATTTGACAAGGGCACTAGGGAATTGTATGTAAACTTCTCTTGTAGCTGAATCCAGCAAGTGGGTAGCTGTCCTTGATGCTCCTGAGAATTGCAACTACACCTTGATTCAGAGCAGAGAAAGGAACCTCTTCAAAACCCCCTACACGGCGTGTGATGTCAAGATTCTGGTAATCCATTTCTGCTAATGGGCTACTCTTGTACTTCTATTCAAACTTGGTCTGTAAATGCACAACTGTAAAGGGGTTTCTGCAACCGAATGGTTTAATACCATAAGGGGGGAGGGGAGGATAGTAGTAGTGATCCCAAGTAGTGATCATATGATGGGGCTGGCTTCACATGCCCTGACTTGCACTGCTCTTGGATTTCCTAATGTTGTATTTAAGGTTAGTGTTGCCCCAAAATCCCTCATTGGGGATTAGCTAGTTCCAGAGTCTGCTTCAGATTTACTTTCCTCTTACCCTAAACCTTCTTATGCAAATTCTAGAATGAGAACTACTACTTGGCTTTGCGCTATACAACAGTTGATGGAGAAGTAGGGTATGTGCAGATGAAATGCCCGACTAGTGCAGGAGAACCAACAAAAGCACCTGCAACTACAACCACAAAATCAACAAGGACCCCTCCCACACCAGATGTGGTGTGCAACTCCTCTGGCATGATGGTGGTGCTGCCCATGGAACCTTTGGACCTAGTGGAGCTTCTAGGTGAGTTGGGCTTTTGCTAGACACCTGTAAGCTTTTGTCTCTGGCACAGTAGGGGGATTTTATGGCAACTTTTTTCTTTTGTAGATTATTCCAACAAATGGATAGTTGTCGTCAAGGCTCCAGTGTACTGCAACTACACCTTGCTGCAGGGAAGTGGAAGGACCCTTTTCATAACCCCCTACGAAGCCTGTGATGTCCGGATAGTGGTAATCATGGGGAGGGGTGAGGGTATATATAAAAACCAGAACACTGGTACAGAAGGTTTTTAAAATGGTGCGTACATGCCACTTTGTATATTGGTTAGTTGCATAGCATATGGCAGGTCCCTTTTTTACGTGCATCATTGTGATTGCATGATATGGTTAGACGCATAACTCTCTCTAATTGCATAAAGCTGCGCGGTTCATTGTACGTTGCATTAATTTGGGTAACTGCATCCCAATGTTGAGTCTTTCCACAATAGCAGTGCCAGAGTGCATTTTTCTACATTGTAGTTGCAAGATCTATAGTACTGTACACACCTGCTAACCAGTTTTACTGGATTACAATAACTTGGTTTATGCAGGCGGTTATCTACTGCAACACTTCATATGCATTGCCATTGAAGAAAGTTATGTTCTCGATACACCATTTTGAAGTTGGTTTAGTCTGAACCTGTACACTTGTGGGTTATTTATAATATATAAAAATACCTGGCAATGGCTGTTTCATACAGAAATCAAAGCTAAATTCATCAAATACAATGCATACCCCCTTGGCAGTGGTAGACTCTTCCAGGCAGGGGTAATTGAATGCTCTGCACCTAACCATTCATGCCATTTTGTATTGGAGGAACTGCCTTAACATTCTTGAATTTTTCCTGCATGCAATCCATAGTTATTTTCTTCTCAATCTGTCGGCGCTGTCAATTCTGTTTGCAAACTACAGTAGCCTGCTTGGAGTATCACTGGGCTGACCTGCTGTTCCAACACTGGGGGCTCTGACTCGTGTCCCTGTGAAATACCTTTGAACACTGTTGAACAGCCCAATAAACCTTGGGAACAACAATTGGATCAGCCAACGCCTGCTCTTCAGCCTACCTCTCCCTTCCAATTCCCGTGAACCCCCTCCCCACCTAAACACTCCCAGATACCTAAACATATGCTGGTTCCACTAGGAAGGAAGCTGACCCCCAGACCTTCCAATCTCCCATTAGGAATGCATTTGCTGTTTTGTCTAGTTCATTTTAGCTGACCACCTCTCCTTCCCTGCAAAGCTGTCTATCAAACAGAGACATTTGCATGTCAGCTACCAACTTTGGAGAAATGTTCTACTGTCATCGGGAGCATTAACATGAATGTATTGTCGTCAGACAGACGAGCCTGAACTGTCAAACACCCCTGTATTTCAGAAACTACAGATAAAATAGCAACCCCTGCATTAGTTTGTGCCGTGACTGGTTCAGTCAATAGAAGGGGGAGGTTGTCAATCGGCTTGTAGAAACGTTCTAGCTTTTCTTGCACAAAATGTATACTAGCTGTTCTCTTCCCTAACTCTGCTCCTGTTTCACTATATGAAGTGCCAGTTAAGATCCTGCACTATAGGGGAAGAGATTGGGAAGGGGGTGAAGAGAAGTGACTTAACAACTCTGTTTTTGGCTTTTAAGGAACTTCCTTTTTTTTTTTTTTTTAGCCGATCGTGTGCTTTAAGCCGCAGTATATTGGTATTCCTCATCTCCTGCTGAGTGGAGCTTGCAAATAGGAAGTGTTTACAGCTGAGAAATCCCCACTGACTGAACAGAGAGCGCGGCATGTACTGTGTTTGCAGAGCACAAAGATCATGCCAGAAGCACTCCCAACAGATGGCACCAGCAGAGGAATAGGTGGATCAGTGATACTGAATGATCAGTTGGAGTACTTGTGTTTTCACTACCATAAATATTGCCCCCACGGGGGCAAGTGGTTTTATGTAGGGACATCCAAGGCAAATAATTTAAAATTCTATGTTCTTGGCAGACTTCCTTACCCAGGGAGACTTGCAGTTGTAAACAAAATACACATCAAGAATTACAGTACAATAGAGCAAGATGCAATGACTTCAGTCCTAATAAGAGCAAATACAAAACCCAGTTAGGATTTGATATCGGGGCAGTTCGTGAGCAGATGTGTTTAGTTACATCTGGGGTTAGATGAGAGTCCAAGTGAAATACAAGATGCTACCACAAATGATTCTGTGTTCTGTTTTATACTACAAGTATATGTAAATGGAAATAACGTGTACGTCTCAATCAATTTGGGGATTATTTGACAGCGTACAGATGGCAGGTAAGACTAAGCTTTGACATGCAATTATTCCAAACCCTGCTTTTATGGCCTCTTGGCCCAAGGTTTTATCTCTTTTTAAAAACAAAAAGGATGTGTTTTGGAGAATGGAGCACAGGCAGATTGGTAACTTGCCATTTCTTGACAACTCCTTTTCTGGGAAATGGGAGTAAATGAAATCCATAGAAATTTCAAGTAATTGGATGTGGTAGTAATATTAATGCAGCTCTGTGGCAGTATTGTTTTGAACTAGCAAGGCGCTGCTCCATCCTGAAACTTCATCAGAACACTGCAGGCTTGGAATGTAAACAGACTAGTTTTGAAACTAGTCCAGGTAAGTTCTCCCACTTCAGTGGGGACAACAGTGGAAGGCATTGTTACAAAAACACTGGGCTTCATAGTTCTGAAGTGTGCCTAGTAGATTTTCTAGTCGTTGCTTCAAAGCATGCCATTTGTGACACCTGCTGACATGATCACTGTGTGAGTGAACTACCTGCAATTTGCTTGTTTCCTGGTTATACTTTTTGATCAAGCCAACTTCCTCCTTGTTCTAGAATGAGCACTACATCCTGACCCTCCGCTACACAACTTCTGGACAACAAGCTTATGTTCAGATGCAATGCCCAACCGGTGCTGTAGTGCCCACAAAACCCCCTCCCTCTACAACCACTCCACGAAAACCAACAATACCCACTGCCTGCAGAGCCTCAGTCATGACAATAGAGCTGCCTGAAGGACCAATTGAACAAGTAGCTGTGATGGGTAAGGTTGTGCCTTGTCCCAGATAACTTCCCACCCAAATTGCTTGGCAATGAGGATAACCCAATCTCGTGGCAATGTTGCCTCTTGCAGATAAATCCAACACTCTGGTAACTGTCCAAGATGATAGCAGAAAGTGTGGCTACAGCTTGGTGCATGGGAGAGGAAAGAATGTCTTCACAGCCCCTTACACAGCCTGTGATGTCAAGATGCTGGTAAATATTTGTAGCTTTCTGTACTGTTGCTTTTAAACTTCCTATGCATGTAAATACCCTCGCTTGTGCTCTCTCTCCTCCCTTGATTCTCTTCCAGAATGGGAATTATGTCCTGACCCTAGTATATGTAACCCTTAGTGGGAGAAGGGTACAGGTGCAGATGAAATGTCCAACCAGTGCAGCTTTACCAACAGGCTCCCCCCTCCCTCCCTTTGGGGTTTCTGTCCTCTGCAGTGATACTTGCATGACAGTGGAGCTTCCTGGGGGACTGCTACAAGATATCCATTTAATGGGTGAGTTGGCTTGGTACACAGTAATGTGGGTGCTGTGAAACAGAAAGCATGCTCTAAATGTGGCATCTGTTGTAGATGAATCCAACAACTTGGTAGCTGTTATCGGTGCCCCCAAGACTTGTGGCTACAGTTTGAAGGGAAATGGCAAAAACATCTTGACTGCTCCTTACAAGGCCTGTCATGTCAAGATCCTGGTAAGCTGAGGGCAATTGCAGCTGTGATTCCCCATTTTTATTGGTGATCAAAATCCTGTCAAGAATGACCAACTCTCTTTTCACTTCTAGAACAACTTCTATATCCTGAGAGTCCTCTACACAACTTTTACTGGGGAGCGAGGAGATATACAGGCCAAATGTCCTGTTCCTGGTCTAGTACCACATGTGGGTGAGTGTTTGTTCACTGGACACAAAATACCAGAGTGCTCAAGTCTGGTGTTGCTTGTCTGCCAATGCTGTTGCTGCATCATGTTGCTTTGTATTGAATACAATGTGCCCCTACACAAGATATTAACACCTAAACTACAGGGTCTTCCCTGTACAACCTATAACATTGAAGTTTACTCTCTTGCAGGGTGCAAGATACCAAGAAGTCAGCAGTTGGCTTGTGGTCCACCTAATGTTGATCCACAACGGTGTGTGGCCAATGGATGTTGTGTGGATGCAAGAACTTCCCATTGTTACTATCCTTTGGATGGTATGGCTTGGTTTTACACTTTTGATATAGCACTGCTCATCTAATGAGCTGTCCAGAGTAACTTTGAACAGCTTGTATAGGAAAACTTTGAGGGTGGAGGAGATAATTGACCTGATTTCCACCCTTACTGTACAGGGGACTGGTCCTTCAGGTAAATGGTTTCATTATTTTGTATTAATGGTTTCTCTGCTTCCTGCTTTTCAGCGTGCACTGCAGATGGGCATTTTGTATTCTCCGTATACCGCACCTCAACCAAGCCAGAAATTGATCCGAGCAGTCTAGTAATTGCAGGAAACCATTCATGTGTCCCTGTAATCTGCACTCCAGACTTTGCGGTCTTCAAATTTCCTGTGACTGGCTGTGGGACACGTGTCTTTGTAAGTTCACTCCTCCTGGGGTTTGGGTTAGTACTAGGACTTCTAGGCTGCAATGCTTTTTACAGCCATATGTTTAAGGGGGGTGTTGGGGTGCTAATCTACTGGCATGCCACTGGTTTTGGGCTGGCCAGGTTGATTACAATCCTCAACTGCTTCAGTGTTCTCACTTTGTAATCATTTTTTTTTCTGTAGACTGTGGCGGAGACTACAATCTATCTTGCTGAAGTTCGTGGTTTGGTTCGGGGGATCCAGCAGATGTATGGACAAATTACCAGAGATGGCCCTTATCGGTAATTTCTTCTACATGCGCTTGGAACAGGCAGCTGCTTAACCCTCTTTCAGCATACTTTGCTGGTTGTAGTGGGTGGGGACCCCATGATCGGAGTTAAAGCCTTTATGGTTTTGTCATTGACTGGAATATCTGTGCCAACTGGTAACTAAATGGATTCTTTGTCTTCACTGTCTCCTCTCTGCACTACAGTTTCCATGTGGAATGTCGCTATTCTAAAGGAAACTTGGCCAGCACTGGTTACTTGGTGGTGAACCCATCGCCTCCATCAGCAGCCTTGGCTTTTGGCTGGCTTGGGGTTAGGTTAAGGATTGCCACAGGTAATTGAACATGATGCGTAACTTCTCCCATTTGGTCTGGTTTGGCATCATGTCTGGTAATGACTGCTAGATTTGACTGGCTCAATTTCCTCTTTCAATGGCTGGTGTGTTACCAATGATGCACCTCTCTTGCAGATGCCAGCTACACCAGCTTCTACCCACAGTCCCATCTGCCCCTGAGCGTCTTGCTTGGAAGCAAGGTGTATCTGGAAGTGCAGCTTGTGAACCCTCCTAACCCCAGTGTAGTTCTGCTGGTCCACTACTGCATCGCCTATCCCCGGTCCTCTCAAGCTGCCTGGGTGATCATCTATGAAGGGTGAGTATCCTGATTTGTCTCCCTTTGTCTGGACAAAAGCAACATGCCAGGGATTTGTCCAGCAGCAACTGCCAGATGTGACCATTAACCAGTTCAGCAACTGGTTAGGTGACTGGCTGCAAACATCTAAATTAAATCTTTGCAAGCTAGACTGTTGCAGCTGCTAGCATTACAATATGGCTACCATGCACTTCAAGCCTCCTAGTTGGCAGCTGTAGGACTCCCTTCTGAATTTCTCCCCCACAGTTGTCCAAACATCCTGGATTACAGCAGTGCTGCTGGCCTCCATGTCAAATACAATAACATGCCTGTATCCAAGCACACTCGACGCTTTGAAATAGAAATCTTCCAGTTCCTGGACTACAAGACCAAGCAGCGTTTGGATGAGGAAGTGAGTTTAATAGTGGTCCAATTGTATAGACTCAAGCTTGCTTCCAAATGCCTAGTCATAAATGGTATATTAGACCAAAGCAGATCTACAGCTGCTCCTAACTCCATTTACTTTCTTTTTAGATCTATTTCATGTGTTCAACCGAAGTGTGTTCCCCGGAACGTCGTGTTTGCAATGAAGGATGCTTTGATGGAAGAGGTATGGTCCTGAAAAGCACTATTTGGACTTGGTTTCTGAGAAGGAGTCCTTCTGAAGTTTGGCTGTTTTAGGTTAAGCCTTACATTTTTACTGTAGCATGAAGTCTTCAATCTTGTGCTTTTTAGACCCCCCCCCTGAAGTATTTAAGTCCTGCTCCCTTGGTTAAATTTTGGGCACTTGATATCTTTCTCCTTCCACAGAGATGCCTGTTCCCACATCAAGATCTGCTGGAGGGCGCTGTGCAGGAAAGCCCTGTCCTGGGAAATCAAACGTAGACAAGCGAGCTGCTCCTGGTCATGCTGGCTTCATTGCTGTCAGCGAAGGAACCTTCACTTTGGATGAGATTGTGCCCCATGAACAAACGGGCAAGTGATTTGAGATCTTCTGCATTGAAGCAGTACTAGCCTTTTTCATGTGGTGTTGCTCAGTTCTGGCCCTGGGCCAAAGCCAGAACTGAAGCTTCATTGTATTCCTCCCTTGCTCACAGTTGCTTTGCCACTAACTTTTGCTTCCTCTTGCAGAGAAGCACTGGACGCACTTCCATGGTCTCCTGTGGCTGCTTGGTTTGCTGGTCCTGGTATCTGTTATAATGCTCTTCCTCAAATGGATTGGCTTGCAAATTGTCAGGTCCTAGAGAAGCAGTCTCTAACTTGAATAAACCTTTATCTTGTGTTAATTCTGTAGTGGTTTGTGGGTTTTCTTAATTTCAATTCCTCCACCAAATAGAGGGGGGTCACATCTAAGTAGGATTAGAGATGCCGATTTATCCAACATGTTGGATTTGCTGTTTGCAGTAAACTGAGGTTTAATACCCTGAAGTGACAGCTGCATTGTTTTTTGAGCACTCGAGACCTCTTCTGCTGGTGCCAGTAAAGGCGCTGGTACATTGCCATTTGCTGTGCAATTCAGTAGTGCCCTAAGGGTTCACTTGTGTTTATCCAAATACTACATTACCTAGGCTGCAATTGATGTATATTGCATCTAACATGGCGTAGCAGCCGTGACCAAGGGCCAATAAACTGCTGTGCAGTATATGTAGAGATTTTGCTTTAATAGGGCCATCGTGGTGCTGGACAATGGCAACTGTAGCTGCTGCTACTTCTGGGCTGTCCCTGCTGTGGGACAGGGCTTTGGATTGAGGGCAGACAGAAGTCCTCTGACACTCTCTTGCAGGATTCTATTTATACACAAGTATAACACCTTTGCATGCCACTGTTTGTTTGGAAGTGGGTGGGGGGGGGGAGGGATTGATATACAATGTGATCTTGCGTGGGCATATTCAGGTGGAATACATGTGGCACTGGTGTTTTGTCATCTGTCTTGGCTGTTTCTGAGATTCATATGAAACAATGACATGACTGTTTCTGGCCACTTCATATACCAGTCTTTTCCACAAGTACTAAAATTACTCCAGTGAGAAGCCTATAAACAAGATGGTAGCATACACTAATGTGGTACACTCCAGTATGTGACACCAAATGGCTTGGAGAGGGACAAAGCTTACCTTAACAAGGAGCGCAATTTGATTTGTGCTTTTTTAAATGGGGTGCTAAATTCTTGAATTGGGTCAAGACAAACCTGTTGGTCAGTACATGATTGTTTGGTTTCTAAGACCCCCTACCCAAAAGGAACAGACTTGACTGGAATGTCATCTGGTAAAAGCATTAGTGCAAAGTGCAGGGTCAGTTTAATAGTATGTGAGCACAGGGTTGCACAAATTAGTTCATGTGCTGGGATTCGAGTGAATAATTGAATCCCGCACAACCATATGTGTGTATTTGGGTTTGCTGACAAAGGGGTTAAACAGTAGTTTGGAAGGGTCCAAAAAACAGGAGTCCCAGCAAATAAGGGAGAGTTGACAGGTCTGATATAAACCTATAAATTAAGCCTCTCTGTGACCAGAGCCGGAATTATTCTTGGTGATAAATCACTCTCCTGACGTGTGAGGGTGCTGTTTAAAGGGAACAGAGAGCCCTGGACTGGATGACCAGGCAATTGATTCCCGGGGTTAGAAGGAAGTTATCTAGAAAGGGGGCGGGGCTACAATATACTAAATCCTGGACCTGGAAGGGGTAAGATTGGAGAGGTGGGTGCACTAGTTAACCAAGGGGTCATGATTGACAATACAAAAGGGGGCATAGAGAAGTGATTTGTGTCTTGTTATGGTTAAGCTGAACCGGAAGGAAACGTGTTTGTTTTGTCGTTTAGATATACTGTTATTTCAGGAGCTAACACAATCTGGAGCTGTCAGAGGCCAGCACAAACCTGGACTACACTGCACTTTTGTTTTACAAATAACTGTATTCACACAACAAGCACTTTAGCACTCACTGTGGAGACTTGTGTTTTGCATTATGTGTGGGTGTGCAAGATCGGGACTATTTCGGGAACAACCTGTGGATTAAAACGGTGCAATAAACGGCGCTGTATTGCCTGCTTCTCATTCTCTGACTTTGGATTATAAAAATAAATAACATTGCACCTGGATTACCTTTGTCTGTATGTTCATTTATCAATGCTACATTCCTGCACACTGTTAACTACTTAAATAAGGTGGGCACATTTATTTAAAATAAATAAATCTTTAGATATATTTTTGTACTTTTTATTTTTTCAAATGTGCCTCTGCTGCCTCAATGTACGCTACGCCCCTGATGTTGACAAGGACACAGTGCGGTCCAGTGGTTCAAATCCCACCTCTGCCAGTGACCGACTCACTGTGTGACTCTGAGCAAGTCACTTAACCTTGTAATAAATGTATTGGCATATTCACACTTTCTTTGTCTTCTGAGGCATTTATGTGCTGAAATGATGATTCCTTTTTGAGATGCAACTGCCATGTGTTTGGTCAATAGGGTGTGCTACTTTACATCTATCCAAGTGTTTTATAATTTTGTTTAATGTACTACCGTATTGTGTGTGTACCATTCACAAACCAGTACACAACCCACATGTAATTCTAATAACACAATTGTAATCTAGAATACGATGGATTCAGCCCGAGAAGCCGACAAAATGTGTTGTATATCGCATACTTGGAGTGCCCAATTATTTGACACTTCTTTATTCTGCATTTTGTGATGTCCAATTACAGTAAGTTTCCTCATTGCAGCACTTCTGAAGGTCAGTGATTTACTCCTATCTGTCAACCAAACCAATTCCCTTTTCACTTCCTGGAGCTTAAGAACGGGTGTCAGCAAGTTATTGGCCCCTGGTGGACAAAGAGTCCCCTTGAGCACCTGACCAGTAGGGTCCATTGTGGGTGAGGAGAAACTGACCCTGATCATTGTGCCTCCAGGCCCACAGGAGGGCCAGAGTTAATGCAACATTTCATAAACCACTTACGTTCCGACGAGGGGAGGAGTACTAGCACTTGCTCCCCAGGTTGGAAAGTCCTGATGCAAGCATTTTTATTATATTGTTGCTCCCGAGTATGCTGCGTTGCCTCCAGCTTTATCTTCTCAAAATGACCGACCGACCGACCAACTCCAGGCACATGCTTTACTATAGTCTCTGCTCGGCTTTGGTTTGCTTCCCTACCTTCCTTTATGAATCGAATACCCCAGGGTTGTCTCCCACAGGAGCTCAAAGGGTGAAAAGCCTGTTGATGCCTGTGGTACGTCTCAGATAGCAAAGAGAAGATAAGGAAGAATTTGACCCATTCTTTGTTTCCTTTGTTTTAGTCTTATCAAACTGTTCCACAAGCTCATCACATTGTGGATCACAAACCGATACCCGATGGAACATATTTTGAGGGACCCCCAAAGTTGTTGAATGCATTGGGACATAAAGGCTGTCCCCTGATCAATCAGAATCTCCCTATGTATACCTACATGAGAAAATAAAATCCCGGAAATAAAATCTTGCCAAGATTCTCTCCTCCATCTTTTTCACGCCCGAGAAAATGGAACATCATTGGCTAGCCTGAGAACCTCGCTACGAAAAGGCTGAGGAACAAGACAAATCCTCACATTTCCTAAGGTGGATGCAGGGATTAAGCAGGTCAGATTGCAAGGGGAAAACAAAAGGCAAAAGAAAAAAGGAAAATAAAACACAGTAATAAAACTACAAACAAAAGGTGCTGCTTATGCAGCGTTCTCCCACCACCACTAAACCGCTCAGCTCGGGTCTCCAAGCTAGGCTCTCTTATTCCATCACTCCACGCTGGCTTTGCCAGGTTTCCCCCAGCTAACTACACATGTCCCCTCGAGTACGTAACAATTATTTTTGTTTTATTTAATAGCCGCTGTCTTCCGCAGCCGTGCTTGCTTGTCCCGGTCTCTCGCTCCAGCTGCTGACCATCTTGCCTTGGGTTATTTACCTCGCTTCCAAACCCAGAGTCACTGGGTTTTCCCTGTAATCGCAAGTCCAAATGAATAACAGAGCATAGTTCTGATAGGTCGAGCAACCCACCCCCTGTAATCGCGGTATTAATTTGTCTGGAGCTCAGTACACATAAATCGCAGTACATTAAATGAAAACTCAGCATTTCCAGTTATTTATATTTTTGTAATCATTCACTTTGTAAAATGATTTATTTTTTACGTGCTTTTTACATTGATTATGCAACATGTTTATGGATTTAAAAATGATGAATCAAATTAATTAGTTGAGCAGCATTTCTGAATAGTTTGTTTTGTTCATGCTAACCCCCCACTCACAAAGCAAGGCCTCATGTTTGTAGCTGGCAGCTACATTAATTTTCCTACTATAAGAATGTTACATGGAAAGGGATGTACGGTCTTGTTTTGCAGGTTGGATCATAACCAATTGAAGGTTATTCTGTTTAGTATTAGGGGCTATTGCAATATTTCTTTCTTTCTTGCTTTCTTTGCATTTGGAAACATTGACTAGCTTTTTGGGAGCTTCACAATTTGACTATTTCTGATGACGTATCCGTATATTTGTTATATGTTGCGCACTTAAAATGTAGTACCGAAATAATGTTAGGCTAATTAAAAAGATGTATGTGTACAGGTAGCCTGTCTAGGCTATACAATATTATTGACAATAATGTTAAGTACAGTATATAGGACTTATAGGTTGGGGCAAAGCACACCTTTAAAACATATAAGTGCTAGTGGTCTAGGACTGGAACACGGCCATTAATCCCAGACTTTGGCAAAGTTTCACAATCATGTACAGTAAACTGTGTGCTTGTCAGTTAACTTTACCACACTCGGTCTTAATGGTTTGAGATCTGCCAATTGGAGTGTCATGACACATGTTAATCACTAGTTTATACTGAGCATAATTAGTACATAATATTCCCCATGCACTGTCCAATTATAAAACTGCAGTTAACAAACATCTTAAATGTACTTTAATTATTACAATGTATTCTTACCACTAAAAACTGTGAATTAGGTTTGAGAATGTTGAGTCTTCTGCTCAGTTTCATTCAGCTCCAAGTCACAATTGGACTTTAACACCACTGTGAAGGAGAGCAGGACTGTGCCACTGTTGCGGTATGATGTTTAAAATAGATTAACTTTGGTCTCCAATTAATAAATCTTACCCGCTATTCTTTACCACCAATCCCTGACCCACAACAACTTTGGGAACATTTGGAGCAAACTGCAGAACCTTAAGACAGTGTAACCCTTTTCTCTTGTATATTATTTCACACACAGAGCTGACAGCAGCTGGTTGCAGCTAGATACACTTTATTCCCCCATGGCTCATAGAAGACTGTAGGGAATGAGTCTAAACCCGTGTCTGCTGAATATCTTAGTAAGTCAAGTCACTGATACAGTTTCCCATTTAATGAGTCAAAAAATCACCATCCTGAAAACAGCTACAGTGACAGCATACATAGCCTTTCATACTGAACTTAGCACTGGATTACACCTGTGAGTAAGCTGCGGGAAACTGAGAAAAGTATATTTTCCACATCAAAAAGACACAATTCACTGTACAAGTCTACTATTGTCAGGCAGGGAAATAACAGA